>NC_088409.1:81057537-81250037 GCF_034236695.1 Oncorhynchus nerka | reverse complement strand
TGGAATGACCCCCCCTCTCCCTTTCTCTATCTTTCCCTCTCCCCTCTCCATTACAGACCCTGTCCTCCATTCTAATCATTGGCTTTTTGCTTCCTGGATGAACAGATGGTGTTTGTCTTCTCCTTCTGCCTCTCTCTCTCTGCCTCTCTCTCTGTCTCTCTCTCTGTCTCCCTCTCTCTCTCTGTCTCTCTCTCTCTCTCATCCTCTTCTTTACTAGTTGTAAATTGACCACACAAACACAAGTGCATGCATACACTTACTGACACACTCACATACACACACTCCTCCAGTCTCTCTCTCTCTCTCTCTCTCTCTCTCTCTAATCATTTATTGCCACGTCGCTCCTCCAAAAATAACACTGATAATTAATTTCCATTGTGAAATGATTCGTCAGTAGATGGACTGGCATTCATATTTCACCCCGTGTCCATCCCTTTGCTCTCCCATGTGACCTTCATTACTCAGGGGGGGGGGGGGGGGGGTTACGGTTAACTAATTTACTGTAACGTGAATACAGAGTGAAACATTATAAAACACAGACCCTAGATCAAGGTCATTTCTTAATTACGGGATTGAAAACAAACTCTGTCAAATAAGAATCTGGGTCCAGCAGGGTTATCCCATGGACAGATCTGGGTCCAGCAGGGTTATCCCATGGACAGATCTGGGTCCAGCAGGGTTATCCCATGGACAGATCTGGGTCCAGCAGGGTTATCCCATGGACAGATCTGGGTCCAGCAGGGTTAGGCTCACTGGCATGGTAACTTACTACACATCCAACAGTCATTTGATTTGATATCTTGACTAAACCATTTTGAAGTTGGTCTTCCTGTAACGGTTTTCTTCTATCTCCTCCTCGGAAGAGGAGGTGTAGCAAGGATCGGACCAAAATGCAGCGTGTAGATTGCGATCCATGTTTAATGAAAAAACACACGTAAACACGAATCAACACAAAAAACAATAAACGTAACGAAAACCGAAACAGCCTAAACTGGTGCAAACTAACAGTAGATAGTTACAAGGACACTAAGGACAATCACCCACAATACAACCAAAGAATATGGCTGCCTAAATATGGTTCCCAATCAGAGACAACGATAACCACCTGCCTCTGATTGAGAACCACTCCAGACAGCCATAGACTTTCCTAGAACACCCTACTAAGCTACAATCCCACTAACATAAACACCAAAACCCCCAGACAAAACACACCACAATAAAAAAACTCCATGCCACACCCTGGCCTGACCCAATACATGAAGAAAAACACAAAATACTTAGACCAGGGCGTGACAGAACCCCCCCCCCCCTAAGGTGCGGACTCCCGAACGCACCTCAAAACAAATAGGGAGGGTCCGGGTGGGCGTCTGTCCATGGTGGCGGTTCCGGCGCGGGACGTGGACCCCACTCAATAAATGTCTTAGTCCCCTCTCCTCGCGTCCCTGGATAGTCCACCCTCGCCGCCGACCATGGCCTAGTAGTCCTCACCCAGAACCCCACTGGACTGAGGAGCAGATCGGGACTGAGGCAGCTCGGGAGTGAGAGAAAGCTCGGGAGTGAGAGAAAGCTCGGGAGTGAGAGAAAGCTCGGGAGTGAGAGAAAGCTCGGGAGTGAGAGAAAGCTCGGGAGTGAGAGAAAGCTCGGGAGTGAGAGAAAGCTCGGGAGTGAGAGAAAGCTCGGGAGTGAGAGAAAGCTCGGGAGTGAGAGGAAGCTCAGGAGTGAGAGGAAGCTCAGGAGTGAGAGGAAGCTCAGGCAGGTAGATAGATCTACCAGATCCTGGCTGGCTGGTGGTCTCAGCAGATCCTGGCTGACTGGCAGATCCTGGCCGACTGGCACTACTGGCAGATCCTGGCCGACTGGCACTTCTGGCGGATCCTGGCTGACTGGCACCTCTGGAAGATCCTGGCTGACTGGCAGATCCGGAAGAGTCTGGCTGACTGGCAGATCTGGAAGAGTCTGGCTGACTGGCAGATCTGGAAGAGTCTGGCTGACTGGCAGATCTGGAAGAGTCTGGTTGACTGGCCGATCTGGAAGAGTCTGGCTGACTGGCAGATCTGGAAGAGTCTGGCTGACTGGCAGATCTGGAAGAGTCTGGTTGACTGGCAGATCTGGAAGAGTCTGGCTGACTGGCAGATCTGGAAGAGTCTGGCTGACTGGCAGATCTGGAAGAGTCTGGCTGACTGGCAGATCTGGAAGAGTCTGGTTGACTGGCAGATCTGGAAGAGTCTGGCAGACTGGCGGCGCTGGGCAGACTGGCGGCGCTGGGCAGACTGGCGGCGCTGGGCAGACTGGGAGCATTGGCGACGCTGGGCAGACTGACGGCGCTGGCCAGACTGGCGGCGCTGGGCAGACTGGCGGCGCTGGGCAGACTGGTGGCACTGGCGGCGCTGGGCAGACTGGGAGCACTGGCGGCGCTGGGCAGACTGGCGGCGCTGGGCAGACTGGCGACGCTGGGCAGACTGGCGACGCTGGGCAGACTGGGAGCACTGGCGGCGCTGGGCAGACTGGAGACTCCGGCACCGCAGGAGAAGAGAAAGGCTCCGACAGCGCTAAACAGGCGGGAGACTCCGGCAGCGCAGGAGAGGAGACAGGCTCTGGCTGCGCTAAACAGGCGGGAGACTCCGGCAGCGCAGGAGAGGAGACAGGCTCTGGCTGCGCTAAACAGGCGGGAGGCTCCAGCAGCGCAGGAGAGGAGACAGGCTCTGACCGCGCTAAACAGGCGGGAGACTCCGGCAGCGCAGGAAAGGAGACAGGCTCCGGCTGCGCTAAACAGGCGGGAGTCTCCGGCAGCGCAGGAGAGGAGAAAGGCTCCGACAGCGCTAAACAGGCGGGAGACTCCGGCAGCGCAGGAGAGGAGACAGGCGCTGGCCGCGCTAAACAGGCGGGAGACTCCGGCAGCGCAGGAGAGGAGAAAGGCTCCGACAGCGCTAAACAGGCGGGAGACTCCGGCAGCGCAGGAGAGGAGACAGGCTCTGGCTGCGCTGAACAGTCGAGGCGCACTGAAGGCCTGGTGCGTGGTGCTGGAACTGGTGGTACTGGATCGAGGACACGCACAGGAAGCCTGGTGCGGGGAGCTGCTACCGGAGGACTAGAGTGTGAAGGTGGCACAGGATGTGCTAGACCGTGAAGGCGTACTGGAGATCTTGAGAGCAGTGTTGGCACAGGACGTGTAAGGCTAGGGATGTGCACAGGAGGCCTGGTGCGTGAGGCTGGCACCAACTTCACCAGCCGACTAACACGCACCTCAGGACGAGTATGGAGCGCTAACCCAGGTGCCATCAAATCCCCGACACGTTCCGTCGGTCGAATTCCATACAAAAAGCACCAACACAGCAACTCCCTCATTTCTCTCTCCTCCAATTTCCCCATGAACTCCTTCACAGTCTCTGTTTCGCTCACCTCCAACACCGGCTCTGGTTCTGGTCTCCTCCTAGGCTCCTCACGATAAACAGGGAGAGTTGGCTCAGGTCTGACTCCTGACTCTGCCACACTCTCCCTTAGCCCCCCCCAAGAAATTTTTGGGGCCGATTCTCAGGCTTACGTCCGCGTCGCCGTGCTGCCTCCTCATATCTGCGCCTCTCAGCTTTCACCGCCTCCAGTTCCTCCTTGGGGCGGCGATATTCTCCAGCCTGAGCCCAGGGTCCTTCTCCGTTTAGGATTTCCTCCCATGTCCAGAAATCCTTATAGCGCTTCTCCTCTTTGGGCTGCTCCTGCCTGTTGACATGCTGCTTGGTCCGTTTGTGGTGGGTGATTCTGTAACGGTTTTCTTCTATCTCCTCCTCGGAAGAGGAGGTGTAGCAAGGATCGGACCAAAATGCAGCGTGTAGATTGCGATCCATGTTTAATGAAAAAACACACGTAAACACGAATCAACACAAAAAACAATAAACGTAACGAAAACCGAAAAAGCCTAAACTGGTGCAAACTAACAGTAGATAGTTACAAGGACACTAAGGACAATCACCCACAATACAACCAAAGAATATGGCTGCCTAAATATGGTTCCCAATCAGAGACAACGATAACCACCTGCCTCTGATTGAGAACCACTCCAGACAGCCATAGACTTTCCTAGAACACCCTACTAAGCTACAATCCCACTAACATAAACACCAAAACCCCCAGACAAAACACACCACAATACAAAAACTCCATGCCACACCCTGGCCTGACCCAATACATGAAGAAAAACACAAAATACTTAGACCAGGGCGTGACACTTCCTAACTTCCCGTTTGAAAAGAAGACTTCAGGAGTTGTTCAGATAGCTAGTTCACTCAATCGGTTAGCAGTGACTGCAAACTAGAATAAGGATTTAATCACTTAGCTACATCCACCACAGACAAACACTATTATTGATTTCCCCAAAACAAAACATTTCAATTATTTAGTGTTAATGATTTTGCAACACCAAAGTCAACTCTGTCACTTCAAACCTAGTTGTGTCCCACAGCTGCTTTGTCTGACAGTATACCCATGACTTTGGCAAAGTGAGAGTACTCCAGACCACCTCTCTAACCCTGTACCTTTCTCTCCCTCCTATCGGTCCCAGGGCCCCCGACGGCCCCGCTCCACCTCATCTCCAATGTCAATGAGACGTCGGTCAACTTGGAGTGGAGCACCCCCCTCTCCTCTGGCGGACGCCAGGACCTCAGCTACAACGTGGTGTGTAAACGCTGTGGGCCCGAGGGGACACGGTGTCAGCCCTGTGGGAACGGGGTCCACTTCAGCCCCCAGCAGCTGAGCCTCAGGGCCACCAAGGTGTCTATCAACGACCTGCAGGCCCACACAAACTACACCTTTGAGATCTGGGCTGTCAACGGGGTCTCCCAGCAGAGCCCTGGACCTGAGCAGGCCGTGTCGGTGACAGTCACTACCAACCAGGCCGGTGAGTTGGGGTTGGGGTTGGTTGGGGGGAGATGTGTGTGGGTGGGGAGAGAGAGATGCTGGAGACTGTTGTTGTTGGTTGTGTTATCGTGGTAAAGGCTGAGATGCACTTTGAATGTTTGAATATCTGTGCCTATTTATTTTCTTTTAAAGGGAATGGGGAATCAGACAACATTTCCAATCTTATTAATTGTATTGATTTGGTTAGACTTAATGAAGTTGTTGCGGTCTGTTGGGTAGGGCTGTGTGAGTGTCTGTGTCCTTGCCTGTGTGTGTGTGTTGTTTCATTGGAGTGGGATCATTAATACCATGCCTGGCCCTCTACAACCACAGTAGAGCTCTCTGTCTCTGCCTGGTGGTGCGCTGATAGGCCCCTATTGTTTTGCCGTTCCGCCTTTTTTTCTCCAGTTGTTGTGCAAATGTGTTTTATGGCTGTGACCTTCCCTTTCCCCTGTGATAGATGATTCTTACCTCTGGTTTTACTGCTGTGTTTTGGGTGGCGGGTTAAGTGCCTTTTTGTGTTGTTGATTTTATCACTGATTTCCATCCCTGGGAAAAGAGAATATCTCTTTCTGGTTAGGACAGTGACTGGGGGATTCAGACTGGCTATTTATGATGGCTTGATTAATCTGGTCTGGGGAGAAAGGGGAGATTAATGGATCTAGAGCTGCTGTGAAACCAGTTGTCCTGCGAGCCAAACCTATGTCAGAGTTGTGTTAGTTAAACTGATTCTCTCTCTTGTGCTCTCTCTCTCTCTCTCTCTCTCTTTCTCACTCTCTCACTCTCTCTCTCTCTCTCTCTCTCTCTCGCACTCTTTCTCTCTCTCTTTCTCTCTCTCTTACTCACTCTCTCTCACTCTCTTTCTCTCTCTTTCTCTCTCATGCACACACACACATACAGTACATACACACACATGTACACACACAGATTAATATCCCTGTGTGTAGCTCTGGGGTGATCATCTTACTGGAAATATTGAGATATAATAATTATGTTGCCTTTGGCTCGTCAATAAAGCATGTCTCACAACTGCTCTCCATTCACTAATACTTAAATTAAGTTGGCCCTCCATAGCTGAAGACATTGTGAGTGTGTGTGCATGTGTAGTCATGCTTGTGCATGCGCGTGAGGCAAAAATGTCTGCGTGTGCAGGTTCTTTTGTGTGTTGTGTAGAATGTGTGCATGTGTCTGAGTGTGTGTGTGTTTTAGTTAGAGAATGCCTGTGCATGTGTGTGTATTTTAGTTAGAGAATTCCTGTCTGAAAAAGTGTGTGTGTGGATTGAAGAGAAAGGCACCAGAGTGATTGGATTTCTCCCCTAATACTCAGTAGCAGTTTTCAGAAATCTAGTTTCATCCCCTGTAATCCAGACAGTCATCGGGGGTTGACCCTCTCTCTATATCACCCCCATCCAGACAGTCATCTGTGGCTGTCCCTCTATATCACCCCCATCCAGACAGTCATCTGTGGCTGTCCCTCTATATCACCCCCATCCAGACAGTCATCTGTGGCTGACCCTCTCTATATATCACCCCCATCCAGACAGTCATCTGTGACTGACCCTCTCTATATATCACCCCCATCCAGACAGTCATCTCTGGCTGACCCTATCTCCATATCACCCCCATCCAGACAGTCATCTGTGGCTGTCCCTCTATATCACCCCCATCCAGACAGTCATCTGTGGCTGTCCCTCTATATCACCCCCATCCAGACAGTCATCTGTGGCTGACCCTCTCTCTATATCACCCTGATCCAGACAGTCATCTGTGACTGACCCTCTCTATATATCACCCCCATCCAGACAGTCATCTGTGGCTGACCCTCTCTATATATCACCCCCATCCAGACAGTCATCTGTGGCTGTCCCTCTATATCACCCCCATCCAGACAGTCATCTGTGGCTGACCCTATCTCTATATCACCCCCATCCAGTCAGTCATCTGTGACTGACCCTCTCTATATATCACCCCCATCCAGACAGTCATCTGTGACTGATCCTCTCTATATATCACCCCCATCCAGACAGTCATCTGTGGCTGACCCTATCTCTATATCACCCCCATCCAGACAGTCATCTGTGGCTGTCCCTCTATATCACCCCCATCCAGACAGTCATCTGTGGCTGTCCCTCTATATCACCCCCATCCAGACAGTCATCTGTGACTGACCCTCTCTATATATCACCCCCATCCAGACAGTCATCTGTGACTGACCCTCTCTTTATATCACCCCCATCCAGACAGTCATCTGTGACTGACCCTCTCTATATATCACCCCCATCCAGACAGTCATCTGTGGCTGTCCTCTATATCACCCCCATCCAGACAGTCATCTGTGGCTGTCCCTCTATATCACCCCCATCCAGACAGTCATCTGTGACCCTCTCTCTATATCACCTGATCCAGACAGTCATCACTGATCACCCCCATCCAGACAGTCATCTGTGGCTGTCCCTCTATATCACCCCCATCCAGACAGTCGTCTGTGGCTGTCCCTCTCTCTATATCATCTCTATATTATGATATTATGATAGATGTGTTATGAAAGATGTGTTATGATAGATGTATTATGATAGATGTGTTATGAAAGATGTGTTATGAAAGATGTGTTATGATAGATGTGTTATGATAGATGTGTTATGATAGATGTATTGCGATACTATGATAGATGTGTTATGAAAGATGTGTTATGATAGATGTGTTATGATATTATGATAGATGTGTTATGATAGATGTATTATGATAGATGTATTATGATAGATGTATTATGATAGATGTGTTATGATAGATGTGTTATGATAGATGTGTTATGATATATGTATTATGATAGATGTGTTATGATATTATGATAGATATGTTATGATAGATGTATTATGATAGATGTGTTATGATAGATGTGTTATGATATATGTATTATGATAGATGTGTTATGATAGATGTGTTATGATAGATGTGTTATGATATTATGATAGATGTGTTATGATAGATATGTTATGATAGATGTGTTATAATAGATGTATTATGATAGATGTGTTATGATAGATGTATTATGATAGATGTGTTATGATAGATGTGTTATGATAGATGTATTATGATAGATGTTATGATAGATGTGTTATGATAGATGTGTTATGATAAATGTGTTATGATAGATGTGTTATGATAGATATATTATGATATTATGATAGATGTATTATGATAGACATGTTATGATATTATGATAAATGTGTTATGATAGATGTATTATGATATTATGATAGATGTATTATGATAGATGTATTATGATAGATGTGTTATGATAGATGTGTTATGATAGATGTGTTATGATATTATGATAGATGTATTATGATAGATGTGTTATGATAGATGTGTTATGATAGATGTGTTATGATATTATGATAGATGTGTTATGATAGATATGTTATGATAGATGTGTTATAATAGATGTATTATGATAGATGTGTTATGATAGATGTGTTATGATAGATGTATTATGATAGATATATTATGATATTATGATAGATGTATTATGATAGACATGTTATGATATTATGATAGATGTGTTATGATAGATGTGTTATGATAGATGTGTTATGATAGATGTGTTATGATAGATGTGTTATGATAGATGTGTTATGATAGATGTGTTATGATAGATGTATTATGATAGATGTGTTATGATAGATGTGTTATGATAGATGTGTTATGATAAATGTGTTATGATAGATGTGTTATGATAGATATATTATGATATTATGATAGATGTATTATGATAGACATGTTATGATATTATGATAAATGTGTTATGATAGATGTGTTATGATAGATGTATTATGATAGATATGTTACGATAGATGTATTATGATAGATATGTTATGATAGATGTGTTATGATAGATGTATTATGATAGATATGTTATGATAGATGTGTTATGATAGATGTGTTATGATATTATGATAGATGTATTATGATAGATGTGTTATGATATTATGATAGATATGTTATGATAGATGTATAATGATAGATGTGTTATGATAGATGTGTTATGATATTATGATAGATGTGTTATGATAGATGTGTTATGATAGATGTGTTATGATAGATGTGTTATGATAGATGTATTATGATAGATGTGTTATGATATTATGATAGATATGTTATGATAGATGTGTTATGATAGATGTGTTATGATAGATATGTTATGATAAATGTGTTATGATATTATGATAGATATGTCATGATAGATGTGTTATGATAGATGTGTTATGATAGATATGTTATGATAGATGTGTTATGATAGATATGTTATGATAAATGTGTTATGATATTATGATAGATGTGTTATGATAGATGTGTTATGATAGATGTATTATGATAGATATGTTATGATAGATGTGTTATGATATTATGATAGATATGTTATGATAGATGTGTTATGATATATGTATTATGATAGATGTGTTATGATATTATGATAGATGTGTTATGATAGATTTGTTATGATAGATATATTATGATATTATGATAGATGTATTATGATAGATGTGTTATGATATGATGATAGATATGTTATGATAGATGTGTTATGATAGATGTATTATGATATTATGATAGATATGTTATGATAGATGTGTTATGATAGATGTGTTATGATAGATGTATTATGATATTATGATAGATATGTTATGACAGATGTGTTATGATAGATGTATTATGATAGATGTGTTATCATATTATGATAGATGTGTTATGATAGATGTGTTATGATAGATATGTTATGATAGATGTGTTATGATATTATGATAGATATGTTATGATAGATGTGTTATGATATATTTATTATGATAGATGTGTTATGATATTATGATAGATATGTTATGATAGATGTGTTATGATAGATGTGTTATGATAGATGTATTATGATAGATGTGTTATGATAGATGTGTTATGATATTATGATAGATGTATTATGATAGATGTGTTATGATATTATGATAGATATGTTATGATAGATGTATAATGATAGATGTGTTATGATAGATGTGTTATGATAGATGTGTTATGATAGATATGTTATGATAAATGTGTTATGATATTATGATAGATATGTTATGATATTATGATAGATGTGTTATGATATTATGATAGATGCGTTATGATAGATGTATTATGATAGATGTATTATGATAGATATGTTATGATAGATGTGTTATGATATTATGATAGATGTGTTATGATATTATGATAGATGCGTTATGATAGATGTATTATGATAGATGTGTTATGATAGATGTGTTATGATAGATGTGTTATGATAGATGTGTTATGATAGATGTGTTATGATAGATGTATTATGATAGATGTGTTATGATATTATGATAGATATGTTATGATAGATGTGTTATGATAGATGTGTTATGATAGATATGTTATGATAAATGTGTTATGATATTATGATAGATATGTCATGATAGATGTGTTATGATAGATGTGTTATGATAGATGTATTATGATAGATGTGTTATGATAGATGTGTTATGATAGATGTGTTATGATATTATGATAGATATGTTATGATAGATGTGTTATGATATATGTATTATGATAGATGTGTTATGATATTATGATAGATGTGTTATGATAGATGTGTTATGATAGATTTGTTATGATAGATATATTATGATATTATGATAGATGTATTATGATAGATGTGTTATGATATGATGATAGATATGTTATGATAGATGTGTTATGATAGATGTATTATGATATTATGATAGATATGTTATGATAGATGTGTTATGATAGATGTGTTATGATAGATGTATTATGATATTATGATAGATATGTTATGATAGATGTGTTATGATAGATGTATTATGATAGATGTGTTATCATATTATGATAGATGTGTTATGATAGATGTGTTATGATAGATATGTTATGATAGATGTGTTATGATATTATGATAGATATGTTATGATAGATGTGTTATGATATATTTATTATGATAGATGTGTTATGATATTATGATAGATATGTTATGATAGATGTGTTATGATAGATGTGTTATGATAGATGTATTATGATAGATGTGTTATGATAGATGTGTTATGATAGATGTATTATGATAGATGTGTTATGATAGATGTGTTATGATAGATGTATTATGATATTATGATAGATATGTTATGATAGATGTGTTATGATAGATGTGTTATGATAGATGTGTTATGATATTATGATAGATGTGTTATGATAGATGTGTTATGATAGATGTATTATGATAGATGTGTTATGATAGATGTGTTATGATATTATGATAGATGTGTTATGATAGATGTGTTATGATAGATGTATTATGATAGATGTGTTATGATAGATGTATTATGATAGACGTGTTATGATAGATGTATTATGATAGATGTATTATGATAGATGTATTATGATAGATGTGTTATGATAGATGTATTATGATAGATGTGTTATGATAGATGTGTTATGATATTATGATAGATGTGTTATGATAGATGTGTTATGATAGATGTATTATGATAGATGTGTTATGATATTATGATAGATATGTTATGATAGATGTATTATGATAGATGTGTTATGATAGATGTATTATGATAGATGTGTTATGATAGATGTGTTATGATATTATGATAGATGTGTTATGATAGATGTGTTATGATAGATGTATTATGATAGATGTGTTATGATAGATGTGTTATGATAGATGTATTATGATAGATGTGTTATGATATTATGATAGATATGTTATGATAGATGTGTTATGATATTATGATAGATGTTATGATAGATGTATTATGATAGATGTGTTATGATAGATGTGTTATGATAAATATGTTATGATAGATGTGTTATGATAGATATATTATGATATTATGATAGATGTATTATGATAGATGTGTTATGATATTATGATAGATATGTTATGATAGATGTATTATGATAGATGTGTTATGATAGATGTATTATGATAGATGTGTTATGATAGATGTGTTATGATAGATGTGTTATGATATTATGATAGATATATTATGATAGATGTGTTATGATAGATGTGTTATGATAGATGTGTTATGATATTATGATAGATGTGTTATGATAGATGTGTTATGATAGATGTGTTATGATAGATGTGTTATGATATTATGATAGATGTATTATGATAGATGTGTTATGATATTATGATAGATATGTTATGATAGATGTGTTATGATAAATGTGTTATGATAGATGTGTTATGATAGATGTGTTATGATATTATGATAGATGTGTTATGATATTATGATAGATGTATTATGATAGATGTGTTATGATATATGTATTATGATAGATGTGTTATGATATTATGATAGATGTGTTATGATATTATGATAGATGTGTTATGATATTATGATAGGTATGTTATGATAGATATGTTATGATAGATGTATTATGATAGATATGTTATGATAGATGTGTTATGATATATGTATTATGATAGATGTGTTATGATATTATGATAGATGTGTTATGATATTATGATAGATGTGTTATGATATTATGATAGGTATGTTATGATAGATATGTTATGATAGATGTATTATGATAGATATGTTATGATAGATGTATTATGATAGATGTGTTATGATAAATGTGTTATGATAGATGTGTTATGATAGATGTATTATGATAGATGTGTTATGATATTATGATAGATATGTTATGATAGATATGTTATGATAGATGTGTTATGATAGATGTATTATGATAGATGTGTTATGATAGATGTGTTATGATAGATGTGTTATGATATTATGATAGATATGTTATGATAGATGTGTTATGATAGATATGTTATGATATATGTGTTATGATATATGTATTATGATAGATGTGTTATGATATTATGATAGATGTGTTATGATATTATGATAGATGTGTTATGATATTATGATAGATGTGTTATGATATTATGATAGATGTGTTATGACAGATATGTTATGATAGATGTGTTATGACAGATATGTTATGATAGATGTGTTATGATATTATGATAGATATGTTATGATAGATGTGTTATGATAGATGTGTTATGATAGATGTATTATGATAGATGTGTTATGATATTATGATATATATGTTATGATAGATGTATTATGATAGATGTGTTATGATAGATGTATTATGATAGATGTGTTATGATAGATGTGTTATGATATTATGATATATATGTTATGATAGATGTATTATGATAGATGTATTATGATAGATGTATTATGATAGATGTGTTATGATAGATGTATTATGATAGATGTGTTATGATAGATGTGTTATAATAGATGTGTTATAATAGATGTGTTATGATAGATGTGTTATGATAGATGTGTTATAATAGATGTGTTATAATAGATGTATTATGATAGATGTGTTATGATAGATGTATTATGATATTATGATAGATGTGTTATGATAGATGTGTTATGATAGATGTGTTATGATAGATGTGTTATGATATTATGATAGATGTGTTATGATAGATGTATTATGATATTATGATAGATGTGTTATGATAGATGTATTATGATAGATGTGTTATGATATTATGATAGATATGTTATGATAGATGTATTATGATAGATGTGTTATGATAGATGTATTATGATAGATGTGTTATGATAGATGTGTTATGATAGATGTGTTATGATAGATGTGTTATGATAGATGTATTATGATATTATGATAGATGTGTTATGATAGATGTATTATGATAGATGTGTTATGATAGATGTATTATGATAGATGTGTTATGATAGATGTGTTATGATAGATGTGTTATGATAGATGTGTTATGATAGATGTGTTATGATAGATGTGTTATGATAGATGTATTATGATAGATGTGTTATGATAGATGTGTTATGATAGATGTGTTATGATAGATGTGTTATGATAGATGTGTTATGATAGATGTGTTATGATAGATGTGTTATGATAGATGTGTTATGATAGATGTGTTATGATAGATGTGTTATGATAGATGTGTTATGATAGATGTGTTATGATAGATGTGTTATGATATTATGATAGATGTGTTATGATAGATGTATTATGATAGATGTGTTATGATAGATGTATTATGATAGATGTGTTATGATAGATGTGTTATGATAGATGTGTTATGATAGATGTGTTATGATAGATGTGTTATGATAGATGTGTTATGATAGATGTGTTATGATAGATGTGTTATGATATTATGATAGATGTATTATGATAGATGTATTATGATAGATGTGTTATGATAGATGTATTATGATAGATGTGTTATGATATTATGATAGATGTGTTATGATAGATGTATTATGATATTATGATAGATGTGTTATGATAGATGTGTTATGATATTATGATAGATATGTTATGATAGATGTATTATGATAGATGTGTTATGATAGATGTGTTATGATAGATTTATTATGATAGATGTATTATGATAGATGTGTTATGATATTATGATATATATGTTATGATAGATGTGTTATGATAGATGTGTTATGATAGATATGTTATGATAGATGTGTTATGATATTATGATAGATATGTTATGATAGATGTGTTATGATATATGTATTATGATAGATGTGTTATGATATTATGATAGATGTGTTATGATATTATGATAGGTATGTTATGATAGATATGTTATGATAGATGTATTATGATAGATATGTTATGATAGATGTATTATGATAGATATGTTATGATAGATATGTTATGATAGATGTATTATGATAGATGTGTTATGATAGATGTATTATGATAGATGTATTATGATAGATGTATTATGATAGATGCGTTATGATAGATGTATTATGATAGATCTGTTATGATAGATGTGTTATGATAAATGTGTTATGATATTATGATAGATATGTTATGATAGATATGTTATGATAGATGTGTTATGATAGATGTATTATGATAGATGTGTTATGATAGATGTGTTATGATAGATGTATTATGATAGATGTGTTATGATATTATGATAGATGTGTTATGATATTATGATAGATGTGTTATGATATTATGATAGATGTATTATGATAGATGTGTTATGATATTATGATAGATGTGTTATGATAGATGTGTTATGATAGATGTGTTATGATAGATGTGTTATGATAGATGTATTATGATAGATGTGTTATGATATTATGATAGATATGTTATGATATATGTGTTATGATATATGTATTATGATAGATGTGTTATGATAGATATGTTATGATATATGTATTGATAGATGTATTATGATAGATATGTTATGATATATGTGTTATGATATATGTATTATGATAGATGTGTTATGATATTATGATAGATGTGTTATGATATTATGATAGATATGTTATGATATATGTGTTATGATATATGTATTATGATAGATGTGTTATGATATATGTGTTATGATGATAGATGTGTTGTATTATGATGTGTTATGATATTATGATAGATGTGTTATGATATTATGATAGATGTGTTATGATATTATGATAGATGTGTTATGATATTATGATAGATGTGTTATGATATTATGATAGATGTGTTATGACAGATATGTTATTATAGATGTGTTATGATATTATGATAGATATGTTATGATAGATGTGTTATGATAGATGTGTTATGATAGATGTATTATGATAGATGTGTTATAATAGATGTGTTATAATAGATGTATTATGATAGATGTGTTATGATAGATGTATTATGATATTATGATAGATGTGTTATGATAGATGTGTTATGATAGATGTGTTATGATAGATGTGTTATGATATTATGATAGATGTGTTATGATAGATGTATTATGATATTATGATAGATGTGTTATGATAGATGTATTATGATAGATGTGTTATGATAGATGTATTATGATAGATGTGTTATGATAGATGTATTATGATATTATGATAGATGTGTTATGATAGATGTGTTATGATAGATGTGTTATGATATTATGATAGATATGTTATGATAGATGTATTATGATAGATGTGTTATGATAGATGTGTTATGATAGATGTATTATGATATTATGATAGATGTGTTATGATAGATGTGTTATGATAGATGTGTTATGATATTATGATAGATATGTTATGATAGATGTGTTATGATAGATGTATTATGATAGATGTGTTATGATAGATGTGTTATGATAGATGTGTTATGATAGATGTGTTATGATAGATGTGTTATGATAGATGTGTTATGATAGATGTATTATGATAGATGTGTTATGATAGATGTGTTATGATAGATGTGTTATGATAGATGTGTTATGATACATTTGTTATGATAATGTGTTATGATAAATGTGTTATGATAAATGTGTTATGATAGATGTATAATGATAGATGTATTATGATAGATGTGTTATGATAGATGTATTATGATATTATGATATATGTGTTATGATACATTTGTTATGATAATGTGTTATGATAGATGTGTTATGGTATTAGGATAGATGTGTTATGATAGATGTGTTATGATAGATGCGTTATGATAGATGTATTATGATAGATGTATTATGATAGATATGTTATGATAGATAGATGTGTTATGATAGATGTATTATGATAGATGCGTTATGATAGATGTATTATGATAGATGTATTATGATAGATGTGTTATGATAGATGTATTATGATAGATATGTTATGATAGATAGATGTGTTATGATAGATGTATTATGATAGATGCGTTATGATAGATGTATTATGATAGATGCGTTATGATAGATGTATTATGATAGATGTATTATGATAGATGTGTTATGATAGATGTATTATGATAGATATGTTATGATAGATGTGTTATGATAGATGTGTTATGATAGATGTATTATGATAGATGTGTTATGATAGATGTATTATTATAGATGTGTTATGATAGATGTGTTATGATAGATGTGTTATGATAGATGTATTATGATAGATGTGTTATGATAGATGTATTATGATAGATATGTTATGATAGATAGATGTGTTATGATAAATGTGTTATGATAGATGTGTTATGATAATGTGTTATGATAGATGTGTTATGATAGATCTGTTTTGATAATGTGTTATGATCGATCTTTTATGATAATGTGTTATGATAGATCTGTTATGATATTATGCTAGATGTGTTATGGTATTAGGATAGATGTGTTATAATAGATGTATTATGATAATGTGTTAGGATAGATGTGTTATAATAGATGTATTATGGTTATGGTATTAGGATAGATGTGTTATGATAGATGTGTTATGATAATGTGTTATGATAGATCTGTTATGATATTCTCTGTGAAAATCCACTTGGGCCATTGCCCTTGATCAAGGCTGAGGTTTCTGTAGGAAGATTGCAGAGGGAAGGAGAGATTCCTACTTTCACCATGAACAATCCCCCTGGTAAATCTCATGCGCTGTAATCCCTTCACCTCTCTGGGTGAAGAAAGGGGTGTGTGTGGGGTTGAGGGGTGGCGGTCAGGGTTTTGGGAGGATGTCCAGCTTTGTGCTGACCCCAGGCGGTAAATTAATGTTTTTAAAGTTTTTGAGATCCAGAATCTTTGGTCTACATCTTGTGTGTGTGTTTGGCAGGGTGTGTGTATTTGTGTGTGTATGTCTCAATGTGAGTGAGTTAGTGCATGCCATGCAAGTGTTTGTCATTGTGTGTGTGTGTTTCCATCCCTATACTGAATCGGACATGCATGTGAAAACAGGGACGTGGGTGGCAAACCTTTTATTGGGGATCTCGTGTGGGGAAATGTTTTCTCGACTCCCTGAAAAACGTCTCCCCACAGTTTTTTCCTCTGTGGCAGCAAATCAAGTGATTCCAATCTGGTAACCAGACTCCAATACAGCGACCACATGTTCTCTACAGCCTTTGTTTCTTTAATGGCAAATCATAATCCACCACATATTCTCCCAACAACACGGTCTGACCACAGCTGGTCCAGTTACCGGAATACCTCAGAACGAACATGCTCACAAAGATTAACTCATTCTCTTTCTCGCTCTCTGTTTGACAAACTAACTCACTCAAGAGTGTAACTTACTCACAGAGTCAAACTCTTTCTCACTGTGACATACAGACTCAGAAAGTAGCTCAAAAAGTAGCTAGCTCAACAAATGTACCCACAAAGACATTTCCATCCATCCAGGGAGCAAACGTTCAACTAATCTCAGTTTGTCTGTGTTGCTCGTTCCCAACTAATGTGTCTCTGCTAGCTAATATATGCATGGGCTGCTGTGTGACATTGAGTTTCTCCACTGTTTGTGAGAGATAATGTTAGTATGTGTGTTTACATCTGTCTGTTGGTATAATGACTTTGTGTGTGTGTGTGTGTGTACCCGCCCACGTGCATGCATGCTTGGGTGTGTGTGAGTGTTGCGGCGGGCGAGCTGTGAAAGAGTTTTTGGAGCACATTATTGAGAAATGAGATCTGAATATTCATTGCTGTTCCACTTAGTATTCCAGGAGCGTTTTAGCCCACGCTTTCAGGAGGCGGTAAGACATTACAGATCTGCCCCACATTCAGGTCTGTCTACAGAGGTGCCGGTCAGGCAGCTAGTTTACACTGTTATTCTCCAATCTAGCCCTGTTGTTACATCTCTAATCTCCTGCTTCGCCTGTCTTAGCTTGATCCTGGCCGTGTGTTTGGCGTGTGATAGAGTCTCAACGTATGTGAGTGTAGGCTTACATGTGTCTTATGTGTGTGGGTTTTTGTGTGTGTGCTCGCGTGCATGAATGTGTGTGTGTTTTATCTCCTCTTAAACTTGTCCCTGATTGATAGTACAGGGTGTGTCCATCCATTGTAACCCCCACCTCGTCTATACGGAGCCTCAGAAGGAACCACTCACAGAATCACTCATCTTTAACTTCACATTAGGCCTGGAAAAAGCAACAAGAGGTCCAGAACATGATTATATCTCCATATCTGTCATCGTTGGAGAAAAGATGGATGTGTGGATTACCTAAGGGGAATGGGCCGGCTGACCCTTTGGGTTTCTTCCTGGTCGGGAGCGTCCCTGGTCACCCCCGGGGGGCCCTTCAAAGTGGGTCTGGCTGCCAGGCGCCCTCCAGTAAGATTGATCTGAGGGTTGCAAATGGGCACAGTTCTAATTGTTTAACAGAGACGCAACACTTTAGCCTGACCGACAGGATGACACAACCCAGGGAAATCTATTTACCGCCACTCACCCCGAGAGCTGTCTGTACACCCCCTTCCACGTCCCAGACCCATCGCCCCCCTCCAATCCCCACCGCCCCCACCACTGAAACCAAACCCATCGGTGGTGCTTGGATTCCAGGCCTGGTTGAACTCAATCCCTCTCTAAAAGCCTGGTTGTGTTAGCGTTAGCGTGAACACTAGCCTCCCGGGACTGTAACCCCTGGACTGGTCAGGGGCAATAGAATGTATATAACATCACAGATAATTCAATCATAATCGAGGATGGGGGTTGCCTCATTAATCACAGCAGTGTAATTGTTTAAAAGGCAGCAGCAGGTAGAATGTGTAGGATAGCAAGGTTACAGTAGCCAGAGTCACGGGTCAGAGATTCACTTAGCCTCTACAGTAGACCTACTCTAGCTAACTTTACTGTAAATGGCAGAATGTAGGCTACCGAAACATCGGCAACAACGTTTTTCCTGCGTTTGTGCTTTAGCTTAGTGATGTAAAGATAATATAAGTTAGCCTATGGTGGAGATTCAGACTAGTCTGTATGACTGGGTCCGTGTGTGACTGGGTCCGTGTGTGACTGAGTCCGTGTGTGACTGGGTCCGTGTGTGACTGGGTCCGTGTGTGACTGGGTCCGTGTGTGACTGGGTCCGTGTGTGACTGAGTCCGTGTGTGACTGGGTCCGTGTGTGACTGGGTCCGTGTGTGACTGGGTCCGTGTGTGACTGGGTCCGTGTGTGACTGGGTCCGTGTGTGACTGGGTCTGTGTGTGTAGTGTATATGAGGGAAGGGTTATTGGGTATGGAAGCTTTACCAGGGATTTAATTGGAGGCCATTGAGGAGGTGAGAGGCAGGAAGGGTCTGGAAGGATGTGTGTTTCTCCCTGCAGGGTTCTACAATGCCAACATGTTACTTGCATAAACATTTTTCTCTGTGACCTGAAAGTTTTATTTAGGAGCACCAGTGCGCCTAGAAAAAGGAAGGATTCTAGCTTTAATAGCTCACATTTCTTCCTTGTGCTCCTAAATGTCTTTGTGTGCACCTACATTTTTCAACTTGTGTGTGTGTACTCTCCCTACCTGCTACCTGACTGTGTGTGTGTGTACTCTCCCTACCTGAATGTGTGTGTGTGTACTCTCCCTACCTGTCTCTTTGTGTGTGTGTGTGTGTGTGTGTGTGTGTGTGTGTGTGTGTGTGTGTGTGTGTGTGTGTGTGTGTGTGTGTGTGTGTGTGTGTGTGTGTGTGTGTGTGTGTGTGTGTGTGTGTACTCTCCCTACCTGTCTCTCTCTGTGTGTGGGTGTGTGTACTCTGCCTACCAGTCTGTTTATCTGTGTGATCCTCTGTCTATAATTGTATTTCTCTGTCCTTGAGTGTGTGCTGGTGTTTTTGTAGCCTCTGCATTTGTCAGTCCTTTTCTATCAGTAAGTGGATGTTTTTTTATACAGACAAAGATATCCAAATGGAGGATGTGTCTTTGTAGTGTCGTCTGTGCCTGACTCTGACCCAATGTGTGTTGTCAGTCTCTGAAAAAGAGGTTTGATTTTTGGAGCGAGTGGGGAGGGAGTGTGTGTGAGCTGTTATCTGTGTTTTAACCTTCACATGTTGAAGTGGTTACACAGACAAAGAGCAGCTGGTTGAAATACTGTCTCATCATGTGCTGCTGTAGAATGGCCTTTAGATAATGATCTCTGTCTACGTTTAATAAAAACTATTGATTGGCTCCGTTGAAGACGGGCGGCAGGTGGCCTGGTGGTTAGAGCGTTGGACTAGTAACCAGCAGGTGGCCTAGTGGTTAGAGCGTTGGACTAGTAACCGAAAGGTTGCAAGATTGAATCCCTGAGCTGACAAGGTAAAAATCTGTTGTTTCCCCTGAACAAGGCAGTTAACCCACCGTTCCTAGGCCGTCATTGTAAATAAGCATTTGTTCTAAACTGACTTGCCGAGTTGAATAAAGGTAAATTAAACAGGGCAACAGCAGGGGAGATGTCACAGCAATGTAGTGGTTTCACAGGGTGACTGAAGAATTGGTGGGACAGGAAGTGAGATAGCTTAGCTTGGAGCATCTGCTATGTGGAGAAGCCATTGGGATGGGTTGTTTTGATGTTTTCAAACCGCCTGGCTAGCAGTAGCTCCTTGGACCATTGGACTCCTTAGCTGTAACGCTGTAGCCGTAGTCATTTATCCGTACAGTGCCTAAGCTCTTGGACTGGGATCCAAGCTGACAGACAGACAGAGTTGATTGCCTCATGGCCTGGTCTGGTGCTTGACTTTCTCAGAAAGAGCAATAGGAAAGAAGCAGATATAGTGGCTCAGATGGTCAAAACAACAAGACAGGAAAGGTCAATGCTAAAATCTCTCTTTTTTTTCTATTCTTTTTCTCCCTAGCCCCGTCTCCCGTCAACTCGATCCAGGCCAAGGACATCACCAGACACACCATCTCTCTGGCCTGGCAGCAGCCGGAGAAAGCCAACGGGGTCATCCTGGAGTACGAGGTCAAATACTACGAGAAGGTGAGGTGGGAAAGGCAGTTCTCTGGGAAATGCAGCTTTTTGCCCCATGCTTCAAAATAACATTGAACATGACAGGTTGAGAATCGTCCATTTTTATTAAGAGTGAAAAGGTGAAGCTGAAGTAAGAACCTGTGACATGCCAGGAAAACCACCCAAACTATTTTCTCTGTCCTTCAGGACCAGAATGAGAGGAGTTATCGCATCATCAAGACGTCATCTAGGAACACTGACATCAAAGGCCTGACCCCTCTGACTTCCTACGTGTTCCACGTGCGCGCTCGCACCGCCGCCGGCTATGGAGAGTTCAGCGCTCCCTTCCAGTTCATCACCAACTCTGGTGAGTGGAGCACTGACTAGACAGCATCGAACAAATCACTGTGATGATGTCACAGTGACACAGAGGAAGTGACACTCGCTACCCACTTACATCTTTCTCACAGCCTCTAAGAGGTCGGAACATGAATGAGATAGACATAGTGTGGGCAGGATGACTCTGTTCTGTCTTATAGTGAAACATTGGGATCCCTCTAAGAAGAGGTGTCTGTATGGTGACATAGAGATAGACATAGTGTGGGCAGGATGACTCTGTTCTGTCTTATAGTGAAACATTGGGATCCCTCTAAGAAGAGGTGTCTGTATGGTGACATAGAGATAGACATAGTGTGGGCAGGATGACTCTGTTCTGTCCTGTAGTGAAACATTGGGATCCCTCTAAGAAGAGGTGTCTGTATGGTGACATAGAGATAGACATATTGTGGGCAGGATGACTCTGTTCTGTCCTGTAGTGAAACATTGGGATCCCTCTAAGAAGAGGTGTCTGTGGTGACATAGAGATAGACATAGTGTGGGCAGGATGACTCTGTTCTGTCCTGTAGTGAAACACTGGGATCCCTCTAAGAAGAGGTGTCTGTGGTGACATATAGATTAACATAGAGGCCCATGGCAATAACACGCTGAAGCACACAGCTCTTTGCTCAGTGGAATGGTACTGCATTGTGCCTCAGTGGAGGATACGGAACAGGTACAAATACTCTGGGCCACACACAGAGGGAGAGAGGAAGGGAGAGGGGAACATGTACTGTAGGGTTTACGTCTCTGGACCCTATCAGACTGAATGATATTGACTTTACTCTGTCTCTGTCCACCCAGTCTTTCTCTACCTCTCCTTTTTCTCTCTCTTTCTCACTGCATTTTGTATTCCTCTCAATTTTCACTCCCTTGTCTTCTCCTCTTCTTTCCCCTCCCTCCCTCCCTCCCTCCCTCCCTCCCTCCCTCCCTCCCTCCCATATTCAGTTCCAGCTCCTATCATCGGAGATGGGACTAACTCCACAGTGTTGCTGGTATCTGTGGTGGGCAGTGTTGTTCTCCTCCTCATCCTCATCAGTGCCTTCGTCATCAGCAGGAGGTGAGACTCTCATCCCCCCACCTCTCTCTCTCCCTTTCTCACTCTCTCCCTCTCTGTTTTCTTTCTTTCCATCTTGCCGTCGTGATGGGAATGTCTTGCTTGGCAGCTGCATAGTCAGGCTGGAAAAAGTGTCTGTCACACGTTGGCGATAAGTGCACGCACACACACACACAAACACACACTCACAGCCCCATGATTGACGGTGTGACAGCTGAAGAGATGTAATCAGCGACCCTCGCTCCTCTTCTCCCACTCCATCTCCTCTTTCCTCTCTCCCCCTCTCCTCCCTCCATCTCTATCCCTCTATATCTCGCTGTGGCTATAATATAATAGAGAGCGAGGGAAAGAGGGAGAGAAGGAGAGGGAGTGGGGGAGAGGAAGAGAGGTAGAGGGGGAGATACTGACGGACGGAGACAGACAGTGAGACAGACAGAGAGACAGACACAGACAGACAGACAGACACAGAGAGAGCAGGTGGATTTGTGGGGACCTAATCAGAGAGTGGTAACCAGCGAGCAGTAGAGCAGGACAAGCAGTGACACACAGATGGGATTACATGCAGATGGGGTCTCTTTCTTCACGCTTTAACCACGCTCTGTCTTTTACTGGCCTGTGTGTGTGTGTGCACTCCTGTGTGATTGCGCACTTCTATATGTATGAGAGTGTGTGGGCGATGGAGAGGGGGATGTTTGTGTGTGTGTGCGTGCGTGCATGTGTGTGTGATTGCGGCTCTCCCAGCCAAGCAGGTGGCCATCTTTGATTCATATTCATTGACGGTAACTGTCTGTCATTGGGTCTTGACCATCCTGTGGGGGAGGAGTGGGTGGGCAGTGCTCAGCGTGGCTCACAGAGCTGTTTAACAGTCATTAAAATGACAGAGAGGCACATTGTCATGTTTTAAAGTCATTAGTGCAACATTGTCCTGCACATCTGGTGGTCTTAAACAGCCAGTGAATAATAACATCATGGACTAGCTCTGTGCTGCTGAACCTAGCTAACCACGTCGGCCATGTTGTTTTTCTCCCCAGAAGGAGTAAGTACAGTAAGGCCAAGCAGGATGCTGATGAAGAGAAACACCTACACCAAGGTAGACCACTCACTTTACTCATCCTACGCTAATATCAACGTTCACTGATGAGCAGCACCATTCATTATTTAATCGTTGCCAGAAGAGCCGCTGAAAAAAGTATTACATTGGTTAATAGAGTAATAAAAAAGTATGTTTGTAAAAAAGTGTGAATTAAATGTATATTCCGAAAGTAATGTCATATTTCTAACAGTGTTTTCCAGTGAGAACCTATTGAGAAGATACATTGATATCATTTTTTAAAAGAGTTATTACACCAATCTAACAGAGACATTGGCTGTTTTAATGTAGAAGTTGAGGAATTAAAGGATCAAGGAGAAGAGAGGATGGCAGTATAGCCCACATCATGGGGAAAATGAGGAACAGATGGAGCTCTGCTGGTCAGAATGCATTCAACGTCCCTTTCCCTCCTCCTTTCTCTCAGGAGTGAGGATATACATAGACCCCTTCACCTACGAGGACCCCAACCAGGCTGTCCGAGAGTTTGCCAAGGAGATCGACGTTTCCTGTATCAAGATTGAGAAAGTCATTGGCATCGGTACGGACTAGACTTATTATTGGCTATACGTTTACTATGTCAACATGACCGTTCTGTCAGACTGGTAATATTTGGCCAGACTCATTGGGTCAATAGAGAAAACAATGACTTGGGAGGGAAAATGTAATGTTCCTGTTTTCCAGTGCAAAAAGTTAGCTGGTGACCAATAATAGAAAATAATCAATAGCCATTTCCTCTCTCTTGCTCTCTTTCTGCTCAACTGAGAAGGAGGGATTGGGGATCAGAGGGGGTCAATCAATGATTCAAGTACAGCCCCCTTTCCCACCACCACCTGTTCCCTTCTCTCCCTCCACTAAAAATAAGTGTGTGGTACCTGTTATTAGGTCTTTCTTCACCATGTTGAAAATGTGAAAATGTATGGGTATGTATTTTTTCTGTGAGTTTGATAAGGTGTGTGTGCGTTTTATAGTAAGGTGTGTGTGTGTTTTATAATAAGGTGTGTGTGTGTTTTATAATAAGGATTGTGTATGTGTGTCTTCCAGGTGAGTTTGGGGAGGTGTGCAGTGGTCGTCTGAAGATGCCAGGAAAGAGGGAGATCTGTGTCGCCATTAAAACCCTGAAGGCGGGATACACAGACAAGCAGAGGCGGGACTTCCTGTCTGAGGCCAGCATCATGGGCCAATTTGACCATCCGAACATCATTCACCTGGAGGGAGTGGTCACCAAGTGTAAGTAGGCTCCTGATTGGAGAGTATTTAGCTAAATTACAATAATTTCAAATGATTTAAAATGCACAATTTAAATAAATGCAAGTAAATGTAAATACATGAGTAAATCAAAGTATTGTAGAGCTTATAATATAGAGAACCAATCATATACTCTATATTTCACCTATGGAAAATATAAACTATGAGGTGATTAAATAATCCTGAACGGGACAAGCTCAGATAAAGACTTAAATCATTACACACCGCGTCTGTGGTTGTGGGTGAGTTTGGAGATAGCAAGGGAGGGGGGGGGGGTCATTCACATCCAAGCCTGGTTACCCAGAGGGCCTTGGATAGGGGCGAGGAGTGGTGTGGGTCCGGACACAGAGCCCATCCTGGGAATCCCCAGGTGGTTGGAGTCCAGATGGAACAGGTCTGGTCCAGGTCGGCTACAGGGTTAATGTGTCCTGCGCTGTAGCTAGCTCATTAATCATAGTGTCAGCTGTAAATGTGTTTGGGGTTAGAGAGTGATATCCTATCTGCAGGACAGACCCTGTACTGCCACCATACCAGACGCTGTTGTTTAGAGTGTGTGTTGGGGGAGGGGGGTGTACGTTTGGGAAACTAGTTGTGTGTTCAACTCGTAGTGCATTGTGTGCATGTGTGTTTGAGCGTGAGAGTTTGTATTGATGACATACTGGTTTAGCGTTTTATTTATTGCCTTTTACTATGAATGTGTGTCTGTTCACCTTTGATTAGGTACATGTGTGTGTGAGTGTTACCTCAGAGTCCCAGTTATCTTGGCTGTTGGCTGGTTAGATGGACATACTGCCACATCTGTCCTCCTCTCTAGGAGATAAGACCAATCCCAGTCAGCCATTCAGTCTGCACAGCCACAGCCTGCCATGAAACAACCATACTCACTACAGGCCTGATCACTTATCACACATCAGACCTCTCAACGGAGACAGAATTTCATTGAATTGAGAAGAGGGGGGGGGGGGGGGGGAGAAAGGCAGGGATAGGGAGGAAAGAAGGGAATCAGAGATAAATGAAGGATAGAAATAGGAGATGAGCAGAAGAGAGAGGATGAGATATAGAGGAGGATAACACATGTGAGAGGGTGTAAGATTAGGAGAGAGGAGAGTGCAGGAGAGGGGTTAGAACCATAGCTGTGGGAAGTAGGGTTGCTGAGGGTGTTGCAGCACCCCCTGATAAATCACCCCCAAAAAATCATTACTAAAATCATTACTAGCTCTTTACAACTCCTGTATGAGCAGAGTGACGCAAAATATGCATCAGCAGACACAAAAAATTCACACCCTCAACCCTAAACATCTTGTCGTGACCATGGGTAGAACGATTGAGAAAGCATAGGGGAGGCTGAAAGACAAACAGACACAGAGAAGATGAAGAGAACGGGTAAATGAGATACCAGACTGGAAACAGAAACAGACTTAAAAAGAGAGAAAGTTTAAGCGAGGAGGACTGCATCCAATATCCATCTCCTTCCCTCTCCCCTTCCTCCCGTCTTTGTCATGACAAAAAGCTTGACGCCGTTTCTCAGCAATTAGTCCTTCACACTTGAGTGTGTCGGTGGAATCTATTAAGAATCAATTTTTTGAATTCCCTCCCTATTCCGATCTAGTTAAAAGGGACTTCCATCTCGCCTCAGTACGGCAGCACTGCCTGTCCAAGAGGCCAATTAAGTCTAGTTAATTATTGATGAAGTCTAAATATGCACTAAATACATAAATAGGCTAACATCAGAGACTCAGAGCTGAGGCAGTATAGCCTGTCATCTTGGCCATTTATTTATTTTTTCTCAGCGCCACTCTGAAATCATTCAAAACTGTCCATCGTGAGTTGTTAACACTTTCCTCCTTCCCAGCTTTCCTTTAGGAAGTGACGCATTTAAATTCCCACATTTACATAATGTAAGCGATGCTAAATAAGAAAGAACCCTTTTATAAAAAAAGAAGGAAAGAAAGAATGCTCCAGTGAGTGTTAGTGGCTGGCCTCTGTGTGTTCTCCCACCAGCCTCAGCTCTCTATAATAACGTTCTCCTAACGTTACCTCGTTGTTATCCAAACATTCTCTTATACGTTGTCCTCTACCATCCCTAGACATTTTTTTGGACAGGTGATAATGGGCTTATTGGCGGGGCCCCTGCCCAGAGTTCATTACCAAAGGCAGCAGGACGTATTCAGTAAACAAGACATTAGCATGCAAATAGGCTGGGAGGAAGAGGGCAGGGCTGAGAAGGGGCGAGCTGAGGGTCGTAGGTCAGACGCTTCTCGGACTTGTTTGGCGAGTTGTCAATCAGTGGCAGCCTGGGGGCAGCAGGGGACAACAAAACAGAGCAAAGATGGTTGACAAAGGGGCTCCCCTCTCAAGTTGAACTCCACATCCTCTTTGGGGTGCTGCTGAAGTCCTGTACGTCATGGAGCGCCAATCACACGTCGCACAGAGCCGTGGCTGACAGCCTCTTGACAATCGGACCAGTCCAACGCAGAGTTGGAGAACTTCAGCTTTAGACCCCTCACACCCCTGAGTCAATTATTTGTAGAATCACCTTTGGCAGAGATTACAGCTGTGAGTGTTTCTGGGTAAGTCGCTAAAAGTTTTCCACACCTGGATTGTGCAACATTTGCCCATTATTCTTTTCTAAATTCTTCAAACTCTGTCATATTGATTGTTGATCATTGCTGCACAACCATTTTCAGGTCTTACCATAGATTTTCAAGCAGATTTAAGTCAACACTGTAACTCAACCACTCAGGAACATTCACTGTTTTCTTGGTAAGCAACTCCAGTGTAGATTTGGCCTTGTGTTTTAGGCTATTGTCCTGCTGAAAGGTGAATTCATCTCCTAGTGTCGGCTGGAAATCAGACTGATTCAGGTTTCCTCTAAGGTTTTGCCTGTGCTTAGATCCATTCCGTTTCTTTTTTAATCCTTAAAACCTCTCCAGTCCTCAACAATTACATGTATAACCATAACATGATGCAGCCACCACTATGCTTGAAAATATGGAGAGTGGTACTCAGTAATGTGTTGTATTGGATTTGCCCCAAACATGTTCTAGTCAGGACAAAAATGTAAATGCTTTGCCACAGTTTTTTCAGTGTTACTATAGTGCCTTGTTGCAGTGTTACTTTAGTGCCTTGTTGCAGTATTACTTTAGTGCCTTGTTGCAGTATTACTTTAGTGCCTTGTTGCAGTGTTACTATAGTGCCTTGTTGCAGTGTTACTATAGTGCCTTGTTGCAGTATTACTTTAGTGCCTTGTTGCAGTATTACTTTAGTGCCTTGTTGCAGTGTTACTATAGTGCCTTGTTGCAGTGTTACTATAGTGCCTTGTTGCAGTGTTACTATAGTGCCTAGTTACAGTGTTACTATAGTGCCTAGTTGCAGTGTTACTTTAGTGCCTTGTTGCAGTGTTACTTTAGTGCCTTGTTGCAGTATTACTTTAGTGCCTTGTTGCAGTGTTACTATAGTGCCTTGTTGCAGTGTTACTTTAGTACCTTGTTGCAGTGTTACTTTAGTGCCTTGTTGCAGTATTACTTTAGTGCCTTGTTGCAGTGTTACTATAGTGCCTTGTTGCAGTGTTACTTTAGTGCCTTGTTGCAGTGTTACTTTAGTGCCTTGTTGCAGTATTACTTTAGTGCCTTGTTGCAGTGTTACTATAGTGCCTTGTTGCAGTGTTACTTTAGTACCTTGTTGCAGTATTACTATAGTGCCTTGTTGCAGTATTACTATAGTGCCTTGTTGCAGTGTTACTATAGTGCCTTGTTGCAGTATTACTTTAGTGCCTTGTTGCAGTGTTACTATAGTGCCTTGTTGCAGTATTACTATAGTGCCTTGTTGCAGTATTACTATAGTGCCTTGTTGCAGTGTTACTTTAGTGCCTTGTTGCAGTATTACGTTAGTGCCTTGTTGCAGTATTACTTTAGTGCCTTCGTGCAGTATTACTTTAGTGCCTTGTTGAGGTATTACTTTAGTGCCTTGTTGCAGTGTTACTATAGTGCCTAGTTGCAGTGTTACTTTAGTGCCTTGTTGCAGTATTACTTTAGTGCCTTGTTGCAGTATTACTATAGTGCCTAGTTGCAGTGTTACTTTAGTGCCTTGTTGCAGTATTACTTTAGTGCCTTGTTGCAGTATTACTTTAGTGCCTTGTTGCAGTATTACTTTAGTGTCTTGTTGCAGTATTACTATAGTGCCTAGTTGCAGTGTTACTATAGTGCCTTGTTGCAGTGTTACTTTAGTGCCTTGTTGCAGTATTACTTTAGTGCCTTGTTGCAGTATTACTTTAGTGCCTTGTTGCAGTATTACTTTAGTGCCTTGTTGCAGTATTACTTTAGTGCCTTGTTGCAGTATTACTTTAGTGCCTTGTTGCAGTATTACTTTAGTGCCTTGTTGCAGTGTTACTATAGTGCCTAGTTACAGTGTTACTATAGTGCCTAGTTGCAGTGTTACTTTAGTGCCTTGTTGCAGTGTTACTTTAGTGCTTTGTTGCAGTATTACTTTAGTGCCTTGTTGCAGTGTTACTATAGTGCCTTGTTGCAGTGTTACTTTAGTACCTTGTTGCAGTGTTACTTTAGTGCCTTGTTGCAGTATTACTTGAGTGCCTTGTTGCAGTGTTACTATAGTGCCTTGTTGCAGTGTTACTTTAGTGCCTTGTTGCAGTGTTACTTTAGTGCCTTGTTGCAGTATTACTTTAGTGCCTTGTTGCAGTGTTACTATAGTGCCTTGTTGCAGTGTTACTTTAGTACCTTGTTGCAGTATTACTATAGTGCCTTGTTGCAGTATTACTATAGTGCCTTGTTGCAGTGTTACTTTAGTGCCTTGTTGCAGTATTACTTTAGTGCCTTGTTGCAGTGTTACTATAGTGCCTTGTTGCAGTATTACTATAGTGTCTTGTTGCAGTATTACTATAGTGCCTAGTTGCAGTGTTACTATAGTGCCTTGTTGCAGTGTTACTTTAGTGCCTTGTTGCAGTATTACTTTAGTGCCTTGTTGCAGTATTACTTTAGTGCCTTGTTGCAGTATTACTTTAGTGCCTTGTTGCAGTATTACTTTAGTGCCTTGTTGCAGTGTTACTATAGTGCCTAGTTACAGTGTTACTATAGTGCCTAGTTGCAGTGTTACTTTAGTGCCTTGTTGCAGTGTTACTTTAGTGCCTTGTTGCAGTATTACTTTAGTGCCTTGTTGCAGTGTTACTATAGTGCCTTGTTGCAGTGTTACTTTAGTACCTTGTTGCAGTGTTACTTTAGTGCCTTGTTGCAGTATTACTTTAGTGCCTTGTTGCAGTGTTACTATAGTGCCTTGTTGCAGTGTTACTTTAGTGCCTTGTTGCAGTGTTACTTTAGTGCCTTGTTGCAGTATTACTTTAGTGCCTTGTTGCAGTGTTACTATAGTGCCTTGTTGCAGTGTTACTTTAGTGCCTTGTTGCAGTGTTACTATAGTGCCTTGTTGCAGTATTACTATAGTGCCTTGTTGCAGTATTACTATAGTGCCTTGTTGCAGTGTTACTTTAGTGCCTTGTTGCAGTATTACGTTAGTGCCTTGTTGCAGTATTACTTTAGTGCCTTGGTGCAGTATTACTTTAGTGCCTTGTTGAGGTATTACTTTAGTGCCTTGTTGCAGTGTTACTATAGTGCCTAGTTGCAGTGTTACTTTAGTGCCTTGTTGCAGTATTACTTTAGTGCCTTGTTGCAGTATTACTATAGTGCCTAGTTGCAGTGTTACTTTAGTGCCTTGTTGCAGTATTACTTTAGTGCCTTGTTGCAGTATTACTTTAGTGCCTTGTTGCAGTATTACTTTAGTGTCTTGTTGCAGTATTACTATAGTGCCTAGTTGCAGTGTTACTATAGTGCCTTGTTGCAGTGTTACTTTAGTGCCTTGTTGCAGTATTACTTTAGTGCCTTGTTGCAGTATTACTATAGTGCCTAGTTGCAGTGTTACTTTAGTGCCTTGTTGCAGTATTACTTTAGTGTCTTGTTGCAGTATTACTATAGTGCCTAGTTGCAGTGTTACTATAGTGCCTTGTTGCAGTGTTACTTTAGTGCCTTGTTGCAGTATTACTTTAGTGCCTTGTTGCAGTATTACTTTAGTGCCTTGTTGCAGTATTACTTTAGTGCCTTGTTGCAGTATTACTTTAGTGCCTTGTTGCAAACAGGATGCATGTTTTTATTCTGTACAGGCCCCCTTCATTTCAATCTGTAAATTAGGTTTAGTATTGTGAAGTAACTACCATTAACAGCCATTAAACTCTGTAACTGTTTTAAAGTCACCATTGACCTCATGGTTTCTTCCTCTTTGGCATCTTAGTTAGGAATGACGCCTGTAACTTTATAGTGACTGGGTGTATTGATACACGATCCAAAGTGTAATTAATAACTTCACCATGCCTAAAGGGATATTCAATGTCTACTTTTTATAAAACATTTTACACATCTACCAATAGGTGCCCACCTTTGCGAGTTATTAACCTCCCTGGTCTTTATTATGTCTTGTTAAGCACATTTTTACTCCTGAACTTCTTTAGGCTTGCCATAACAAAGAGGTTGAATACTTATTGAATCAAGACATTTCAGCTTTTAATTTTAAATTCATTAGTTAACATAACAATAAAAAATAGGAATTCCACTTTGACATTATGGTGTATTGTGTGTAGGACAGTGACAAACAAGTCTACATTTGATCCATTTTAAATTCAGGCTGTAACACAACAACATGTGGAAACAGTCTGGGGCTGTAACACAACAACATGTGGAAACAGTCTAGGGCTGTAACACAACAACATGTGGAAACAGTCTAGGGCTGTAACACAACAACATGTGGAAACAGTCTAGGGCTGTAACACAACAACATGTGGAAACAGTCTAGGGCTGTAACACAACAACATGTGGAAACAGTCTAGGGCTGTAACACAACAACATGTGGAAACAGTCTAGGGCTGTAACACAACAACATGTGGAAACAGTCTAGGGCTGTAACACAACAACATGTGGAAACAGTCTAGGGCTGTAACACGACAACATGTGGAAACAGTCTAGGGCTGTAACACGATAACATGCGGAAACAGTCTAGGGCTGTAACACGACAACACGCGGAAACAGTCTAGGGCTGTAACACGACAACACGCGGAAACAGTCTAGGCTGTAACACAACAACATGTGGAAACAGTCTAGGGCTGTAACACAACAACACGTGGAAATAGTCTAGGGCTGTAACACAACAACACGTGGAAACAGTCTAGGGCTGTAACACAACAACACGTGGAAACAGTCTAGGGCTGTAACACAACAACATGTGGAAACAGTCTAGGGCTGTAACACAACAACATGTGGAAACAGTCTAGGGCTGTAACACAACAACATGTGGAAACAGTCTAGGGCTGTAACACAACAACATGTGGAAACAGTCTAGGGCTGTAACACAACAACATGTGGAAACAGTCTAGGGCTGTAACACAACAACATGTGGAAACAGTCTAGGGCTGTAACACAACAACATGTGGAAACAGTCTAGGCTGTAACACAACAACACGTGGAAACAGTCTAGGGCTGTAACACAACAACACGTGGAAACAGTCTAGGGCTGTAACACAACAACACGTGGAAACAGTCTAGGGCTGTAACACAACAACACGTGGAAACAGTCTAGGGCTGTAACACAACAACACGTGGAAACAGTCTAGGGCTGTAACACAACAACACGTGGAAACAGTCTAGGGCTGTAACACAACAACACGTGGAAACAGTCTAGGGCTGTAACACAACAACACGTGGAAACAGTCTAGGGCTGTAACACAACAACACGTGGAAACAGTCTAGGGCTGTAACACAACAACATGTGGAAACAGTCTAGGGCTGTAACACAACAACATGTGGAAACAGTCTAGGGCTGTAACACAACAACATGTGGAAACAGTCTAGGGCTGTAACACAACAACATGTGGAAACAGTCTAGGGCTGTAACACAACAACATGTGGAAACAGTCTAGGGCTGTAACACAACAACATGTGGAAACAGTCTAGGGCTGTAAAAACTATCTGGGGCGCTGTAACATTATGTGCACATTTCTTGCGTGTTTGCTTGTTAGTGTACTTGGTGTGTGCGTGTGTGTGTGTGTGTGTGTGTGTGGGTGGTGGTGGTGTTATGTTACAGTAGAGTTCCCTCTCTCTGTGTAGAGTAAGGAGGAGACGTGAGGACACACTGTTACACTGAACTAATTTAATCACTACGGGACTGAGACGAATGGTGTACCCCCTCCCAACACAACACACACACCACACACACACACACACCACACACACACACACACACACACCCCTGAGAAGCACTGCTCTCCTGCTGCTTTGGGCAGTGATGTGCATCGTTTACCTCCATAATCATCTGCCTTTCATTTTCCTCCCTCCCTCCCTCCCTCCCTCCCTCCCTCCCTCCCTCCCTCCCTCCTTTTCTTCAGGTAAACCAGTGATGATTATCACAGAGTACATGGAGAATGGTTCATTGGATGCATTTCTGAGGGTAAGTCATGCAATGCAGTCTGTGTACTCAACTCTCTGTGTGGTATGTGTCTGCTTTCAAATGTTCAGAACTCTAGGTATGACTATTACAGCTGTTAGCCTCTTAATGAATGTCAGCCAAGCAACGTCATAAAGAGTAGCATCATCCCATCCTGCCACTGCATACAAACATGACCTAACATGCATTGATTTGTTTGTTTGCTTCTTTAGAAGAATGACGGGCGTTTCACAGTGATCCAGCTGGTGGGCATCTTGCGTGGCATCGCGTCGGGCATGAAGTACCTTTCTGATATGAGCTATGTCCACAGAGACCTGGCCGCACGCAACATCCTGGTCAACAGCAACCTGGTGTGTAAGGTGTCTGACTTCGGCATGTCACGAGTCCTGGAGGACGACCCCGAGGCTGCATACACCACCAGGGTAAGAGAGTGTGTGTGTGTGTGTGCACAAGCTTGTGTGTGGCTGTAGTGTTAATACATTTCAGCGTTTTCATGCTTGTATGTACCTATGTATTTGGTACAGTGTGAGCGATACTAACAGTTTGTTACCTGTCAATCACAGGGAGGGAAGATCCCCATTCGCTGGACAGCCCCAGAAGCCATTGCCTACAGGAAGTTCACCTCGGCCAGCGACGTGTGGAGCTACGGCATAGTAATGTGGGAAGTGATGTCATATGGGGAGCGCCCATATTGGGACATGAGTAACCAGGATGTAAGTCTACAGTAAGAACACATTCAGGTTTAAAACGTCAAATAATAAGAATGTTATGTCATTTTAGAAACATTATCTGTGTAATTACAGCTGTGCAATTTTCATGATTACTTCATATTATTCAATTATAATAACATCATCGTTATAGTGTAATTAGGATGGCTGAGTAATCTATCTCACAGTCTACCATCAACCCTAACCTCTAACCTCTGCCCTCTCTCCCCACAGGTGATCAAGGCCATAGATGAGGGGTACAGGCTTCCCCCGCCCATGGACTGCCCCGTGGCACTGCACCAGCTGATGCTGGACTGCTGGCAGAGGGAGAGGGGCGACAGGCCCAAGTTTGGCCAGATCGTCAACATGCTGGACAAACTGATCCGGAACCCCAACAGCCTGAAGAGGACTGGAGGAGAGACCACACGGTGAGACAGAGATTTCTTAGTTTATTCACTATTATTGTAATGTGTGTAATCAGTACTGTTTTATATACTGTACTTCCATACAACATTAACTGAATGTTACACCTTGTAAAATAAGGTATGTGTTCTAATAGAGTTGAGAATTACAATGGTAGCTAGCAGTATGTTATAAAAAGCCCCCTTTAAGTAGGAGTCGTTACTCCTAGGTGGAACTGTGTATTTGTATAGACCCAGAGCTAGTCGGGAGGGAGGACATGTTCTTCTTTAACCCAGGGATAGAGGGAGAGAGAGAGAGGGTGAAAGAGGGGGAGAATGGGAGAGAGAGTCCTAGAGGAATAATTAGTGGAACTGAATCCCATGAACAGATTTTACAGGGGGGGTTAGGAACAAGGGTGAGGTCTTGGGGACCCTAGTAACATCTCAATCCATGGCTCAGGGTGGTAGAGATGGAGAAAGATGCCCAAAGCACCACAGTATTTCACAACGAATTTCGCAACAAAGTAAGGGGCTTGTGTACTACCCCAGAGCCCCCCCCCCCCCAACCGTCCCCAGCCCCCCAGCCAGACCAAAGTGGCGATTGAACCCAGCAGCCCAAGCCTTTCAGCCAACACCTGTTAAATTATGGAGGAGGGGTGCAGTGGAGCGGGACCGTAGTGAGTGTGCTCAGTCCCTCACCTCGGTCGCACCGGCCCTGGGTAAATATTTGATGGCAGATATCGTTGTGAAGCTAAGGAAGGAGGGATGAAGGGATGGAAAAGGTGTTGGTGAGTGCCTGAAAGAAAGACCGAGTCATGATGAATATCTGCATGCTAGAGGAGAAGCAGTGGGAGGTTAAAGCCACAGTGTGTGTTGTTAATGTTTTCTCTTTAAATAATGATTAACTAACCGTGTCGGTGACACAAGGGAGGAACTGTGTTTCACTTGGCTTCTGTCTTGGAGGACAAATAGAGATGGGACACATGCTAGCGCTTAGTTTGTCTAACCTGCTGATTCCATCAGAAAAAAAAGGTGTGTGTGTGTGTGTGAGAGAGCGAGAGAGAGAGAGGGGGAAAGAGACAGAAAGAAAGAAGAGAGGCTGAAGAATTACAGTTCCTTTTTCAAAGTCTCAGGGTTGACTGTAGTTCACATGTGCCTGACCCCTGTGATAGGCTAACGTCAGATGATGAAAAACCTCACTAACCATAAGGCCAGAGGGCACCGTGTCTCTCTCTCCTCCTCTGGTATGACAATAGTATCTCAAAATGTTGGCTTAGGAAGCTTGACACACATTTAGTGGGTTGAGGCTTATTCATTTTGGTCAATGCGTAAAGATTGTACTTATAAAAAAATTACATTTTTTTTATTTGGTGGGTCAAAAGAAAACTCACTAAAGATTTAGGTGGGTTAGACAACTGAGAGTTGTAGGTACCGTTGCTTTAATATAGTGCAAGTTGTCTAGATGTAGACTGACTCTCCACCCCTCTCCGTCCCCAGACCCAGCACCACCCTCCTGGAGCCGGTCAGCCCGGAGGTGGCCTCGGCGCTGGGCTCTGTGGAGGACTGGCTGCAGGCCATCGGCATGGAGAGATACAGTGACAACTTCACCGCAGCAGGATACACCACCCCAGAGGCTGTGGTTCATATGACACAGGAGTGAGTTATGCTTGATTTACTCAGCATTTATGCATCCAGGAGAGACCTGTCTGACTTTTTTACTGATTTATATTAGGCCGGGTTGACACCTAGAGAGGATGTTAAATCTGTCATATGAATCAGGAAGCTGTCATAGTGTGTCTTGGTTCCTAATGTTTTCTTTCCTCCTCTTGTTAAAACAGGGACATGGGCCGAATTGGAATCTCCTCAGCTGCACACCAGAATAAGATCCTGACCAGCGTCCAGGGAATGCTCTCCCAAATGCAACAGATGCAAGGCAGAATGGTTCCGGTCTGATCAACGAGAAGGAAACGACTTCATTTCTAACGGATAATACAAATTAAATATCAAAAGACAAAATGAACAATCAAATTGTTTACCTCTTCCATGCACTTTAAATTGGATTTAAAAGAAGAAGAAAAGAACAAGAAGAAGAAAAGTGGGAAATATGCACTTTTTATCAGATATTAGACCTTTGCCCTATTGAGAAGGGGATATTTTTCTGTCCGAGCGACGCTGAGAACGGGATATTTTTCTGTCCGAGCGACGCTGAGAACGGGATGGATGGAAAGCTTTTCCGAGAGGCCAACTGGAGTGCCTTCAATGGTCTGGAAGGAATTCAGAGGGGATCGCTCCTCTAGGCAAGAGTAATATTTCTGGAAAGTTCTTTCTGGAATACCCACAGAGCAGATTTTTGTATCGTAACTGTGTTCTGTCCTGTGTGTATGACTTGTTCTCTGTGACTCGCTGCCATATCCTCGATTGTCTTTTCTTTACGTTCGAATACCAACAGACAAAATGGAGGATTCCAACATCAAGATAAACACTGATGTTCTGAATCTGAGCGGTTGAGGGAGGGATGGAGGAGGGAGGGGAAGGGGGTTCTGTGTTTTTGCTCTGTTCTGGTCTTGTTTTGTCCAAGATTGGGCTGTTTTGTTGCCCTCTGGACATTTTCTCAGAATATCTTTGATCTAAAGAGGTGCATTCCTACCCCTTGTCCTCCCGAAACACCATCCCATCCCTCCTCAAACATCTTTCATCACCCCTTTTGGATTACAGCCCGCCCCCCTGGGTCTGATTATTGCTCTATGTTATTTGACGGACAGCTGTTTGGACCACTTGGATTCTTACTGTGTATTTGTTTCCTGAATGTGGAACTGAGAGCAAAGGATTATGGGATTTATTTGGACACGACTGTGCACTACTGCGGAGAGATGGATATGTAACAAAACAACAATGACAACGACATCAAAATAAACAAGAGAATGGATGCTGGACATTATTCAATCATCAATCACCACGGTAAGGATCTATAAACTACCTATCCCTTAGTTATTATTATTATTATATACTATTAATATCCCTTAGTTATTTTAGTCATGTTATCGTTACTCATTGTGTATTTACTCCTTGTGTTGTTATTTTTAACAATGATTTATCTTTTTATCTCTCTGCATTGTTGAAAGGGCCCATAAGTAAGCATTTCACTGTTAGTCTACACCTGTTGTTTCTGAAGCATGTGACAAATAACATTTCATTTGATTTTAATTGATTTGACATATCTTTGTTGGCATTAACACAACAAACATAAAAACTATTAACTATAAAACACTATGGTATGTGAAATTATTCAGGTCTGACCTGGATCATTATGTACAGTGCATTTGGAAAGTATTCAGACCCCTTGACTTTTTCCACATTTTGTTACGTTACAGCCTTTTTCTAAATGAGAAAAAATACAAAAATGTCCTCATCAATCTACATACAATACCCCATAATGACAAAGCAAAAACAGGTTTTTAGAAATGTTTGAAAATGTATTCAAAATAAAAAACAGATCACTTTTTCAGTAGTCAGGCCCTTTGCTATGAGACACGAAATAGAGCTCAAGTGCCTCCTGTTTCCATTCATCATCCTTGAGATGTTCTACAACTTGATTGGAGTCCACCTGTGGTAAATTCAATTGATTAGACATGATTTGGAAAGGCACACACCTGTCTATATAAGGTCCCACGGTTGACAGTGCATGTCAGAGCAAAAACCAAGCTATGAGGATGAAGGAATTGTCCGTAGAGCTCAGAGAGAAGATTGTGTCTAGGCACAGATCTGGTGGAAGGGTACCAAAACATTTATGCAGCATTGGTTAGGGAGGTGACCAAGAGATCCTCTGTGGAGATGGGAGAACCTTCCAGAAGGACAACCGTCTCTGTAGCACTCCACCAATCAGGCATCTATGATAGTGGCCAGACGGAAACCACTCGTCAGTAAAAGGCACATAAAAGCCCTCTTGGAGTTTGCCAAATGGCACTTAAAGGAATCTCAGACCGTGAGAAACAAGATTCTCTGGTCTGATGAAACCAAGATGGAACTATTTTGCCTGAATGCCAAGCGTCACGTCTGGAGGAAACCTGGCAGGCACCATCCTTACGGTGAAGCATGGTGGTGGCAGCATCGTACTGTGGGGATGTTTTTCAGAGGCAGGAACTGGGAGACTAGTCAGGATGGAGGGAAAGTACAGAGAGATCCTTGATGGAAAGCGTGCTTCAGAGCGCTCAGGACCTCAGAACTGGATGAAGGTTCACCTTCCAACAGGACAACAAGACTAAGCACACAACCAAGTCCTTGATTGGCCCAGCCAGAGCCCGGACTTGAACCCGAATGAACATCTCTGGAGAGACCTGAAAATAGCTGTATAGCAACGCTCCCCATCCAACTTGACAGAGTTTGAGAGGATCTGCAGAGGAGAATGGGAGAAACTCCCAACTGCCAAGCTTGTAGCGTCATACCCAATAAGACCCGAGGCTGTAATCGCTGCCAAAAGTGCTTCAGCAAAGTACTGATTAAAAGCTCTGAATACTTATGTAAGTGTGATATAAAAAAAAAATTAATTAGCAAATGTTTTTGCTTTGTTTTGGGGTATTGTGTGTAAATGTGGAAAAAGTCAAATACTTTCAGAATGCACTGTATATACTGCAGTACTGTTGGCCATTACACTTTCTAACCCTCTGCAGTGTGTACATACTGTAGTACTGTCTAACTCTCTCTCTCTCTCTCTGCAGTGTGTACATACTGTAATACTGTGTAACTCTCTCTCTCTGCAGTGTATACATACTGTAGTACTGTCTAACTCTCTCTCTCTCTCTCTCTCTCTCTCTCTCTCTGCAGTGTGTACATACTGTAATACTGTCTAACTCTCTCTCTCTCTCTCTCTCTCTGCAGTGTGTACATACTGTAGTACTGTCTAACTCTCTCTCTCTCTCTCTCTCTGCAGTGTGTACATACTGTAGTACTGTCTAACTCTCTCTCTCTCTCTCTCTCTCTCTGCAGTGTGTACATACTGTAGTACTGTCTAACTCTCTCTCTCTCTCTCTCTGCAGTGTGTACATACTGTAGTACTGTCTAACTCTCTCTCTCTCTCTCTCTCTCTCTCTGCAGTGTGTACATACTGTAGTACTGTCTAACTCTCTCTCTCTCTCTCTGCAGTGTGTACATACTGTAGTACTGTCTAACTCTCTCTCTCTCTCTCTCTGCAGTGTGTACATACTGTAATACTGTGTAACTCTCTCTCTCTGCAGTGTATACATACTGTAGTACTGTCTAACTCTCTCTCTCTCTCTCTCTGCAGTGTGTACATACTGTAGTACTGTCTAACTCTCTCTCTCTCTCTCTCTCTGCAGTGTGTACATACTGTAGTACTGTCTCTCTCTCTCTCTCTCTCTGCAGTGTGTACATACTGTAGTACTGTCTAACTCTCTCTCTCTCTCTCTCTCTGCAGTGTATACATACTGTAGTACTGTCTAACTCTCTCTCTCTCTCTCTCTGCAGTGTGTACATACTGTAGTACTGTCTAACTCTCTCTCTCTCTCTCTCTGCAGTGTGTACATACTGTAGTACTGTCTAACTCTCTCTCTCTCTCTCTCTCTCTCTGCAGTGTGTACATACTGTGTAACTCTCTGCAGTGGTGAGCTCATTGAGTGCTGAGCTGTTTGAGTGGTGTGTTAATAAACCAGCAGCCCGGCACCTGAGGCCGTAGAGTAGATCAATAAGCCCTGTTCTCAGATCAGTCACTGCTCTAAACCGCCTGGCGTGTGAATGAGGACGATTAATCACTGACTGGGTCAGCAGACAGCACACCACAGCCGCTCACACCTGGGTTCAAATAGTATTTTAAGTCATTTTGAATACTTTTCCTGGGCTTGATTGCACTTGCCTGGTGCAATGGAACCAATAGAAGAGTAGCAAAACTACAAACCCCGCCCGTCTGGCACTCCAGGCAGGCTAAACCAAATTATTAAAATATTTGAACGATTTTAAATAGGCTGCAGACCTGGGTTTAAATACTATCATAGCGGCATGACTCAGGATCGGTTCCCATGATGAAGGAAATGTTTTCCATTGTTGGCTTTTGCCAACCAATAATGCAGTGATGTCATTGTATCGGTTGGTGAAGGCTGATGTTCTTGTTAAGCATTGAATGACTAGAACTTTCCATATGCTTTAACTGTTATGTGTTGTTGGGCATCACAAGGATATTTGAGTAGTTCTATGCCAGGCAGAACTGGCATTCAAACTGAACACTTTCAAAACCAACCATGGCTGACGTGATCTCTCACACGCAATCTCTCTCTCTCTCTCTCTCTCTCTCTCTCTCTCTCTCTCTCTCTTTCTCTCTCTGTCTCCCCCCACCCGCTTCTCCCTCTCTCTCCTCCAGCTGCCACCGCCTTTCATCAACAGGATTCCTCCCTCTCTCCATGACCAGAATTCCTCCTCTTCTTCTTGGAGTCTCCTCCAAGAGACTCCTCATCTCTCCATGACTGGCACGTTCACTGTTCGGCGGCGCTCCATTTTTCAGAACGGACAAACAGACTAGCGATCAATGACCACCATCAACAGCTTACGAAAACAATATGAATGATTCAGCAACGCTTAAAAACATTTAAATAATGTAATATAAACTAGACCCTGCTCCAGCAGACGATGTACTTGTTTTATGAATTTGTAAGTTTATTTTCCTTTGTGTTTTCGGTTTGCATGTAAAGTGAGCATGTGGTAGTGTGTTGAGGGTGTGTGTGTGTGTGTGTGTGTGTGTGTGTGTGAATGAGTGAGTGAGTGAGTGAGTGAGTGAGTGAGTGAGTGAGTGAGTGAGTGAGTGAGTGAGTGAGTGAGTGAGTGAGTGAGTGAGTGAGTGAGTGAGTGAGTGTGTGTGTGTTTGTGTCTGTATGAGTGTCTATGATGTCTTCAAAATAATATCAATAGTTGTCTGTTTTTATGCTACAGTGGAGGGGGTTTACGAATTTGTTTTTGGAATTTCATGACCTGCTTTGTGTCGACAAAAACAATGTAAAGTGTGCCACTACTCCTGCTCTGTCAATCCTCTTCAGCAACAGCATTTAAAGAGTTTTGATGTTTTCAACACACCCTTATCTGCAATGGCTTTAGTAGTGGGATCCAGTGGAATATATAGACAATAGCCTCCTGTACTGACAGAAACACAGAAGGACAGATGGACAGTCATCGGCATAGGCTCTTTCAATAGAAAGCAGATTGGACTCCCCGAGCTGAAGAAAAATCTTTCTGGATTTTGAGCAGGGGATGTATGTAGTCAACAAGGACTTGATGCTGAAAAGGGTGATAAGAAGGGAATATCATTGATCTCGTTTCATTTAGATGTTTCAGATATGCACCAAATGACAGTCAGGTTACATTCAAAGGACTTAAAAAAATATACAAATTATACAATCGTTACTATCTGAATGTTTTTCCGATCATATGTGATGGTTGACATACTACAGATTCCTCCGTCCTCCATACCAGCCCAGCTCAATGATCTTCTCTTTGCTGAAGTAGGGTTTTAATCCGTCAACGACCTGTCATGTGGAAATATGCAAGAAGTGTGAGGAAAGGAAAACAGAATGTACTGTATAGTACTTTTACATTTAGTTAATGATGAAACACACATTAAGGTTGGTCATTGTTTGCCTTCTGATACCATATGATCCAGCCATGTAGACCTAACATTCTTTTCATCTTCTTTTTCTTGTTGTAATATTTTGATTAGATTTTTGGTCATTTGTTTTATTTTGTCAAGGATTTTAGGTACATGTAACTTATGTCATTATTTATGGTCTTTTATATCTAGTTTGTAAAATGAAGGGTTGCCATGTGGTGCATTCTTATTAAAGTAGAAACCATCAAACTGGCTTTGTTTCCTGCTTATTATAACAATAAACACGCTCACTCACGCATGCACGTACACACGCACACACACACACACACACACACACACACACACACACACACACACACTCCCCAGTGAGTTGGCAGTGAGATCCCTCTGCGGCACATGAGCACAGATAAATCTATCTGACTGTGAGCTGCAGGTTGTGTCTCGGGCCACAAGGCATCGGAGAGATCTTTGGCACAGTCGGTGTGCTTAATCAGAACAACATCTGTTTCCTGCGCTCATTTCCAGGGGCGATAAAACACTTATTGTCCGAGGCTTTGATGGGGGAGAAAGAGGGAGAACAGCACCCATTCAAAAAATGGCCTCAGAAGTACTGTATTCTCTGCCAAATTGTGTTTTACACGTTTCCCGAGGAAGGCCTGTAACAAGGCGTGCATATGTTAGCTAGGGATGAACGATTGCAGAAGGAGATGCTTATCGGCGTTGAAGGGAAAACGTGTGGTGTGTGTGTGTGTGTGTGTGTGTGTGTACTTGCAGGGTCATGTGGTGGGTCTTTGAAAGAAGACAACAGAACATTTCACATTATTGGATTGAAGTTTAACAAGATCAAATTCAACAAAACATTCCTATTTTAATGTTCAACTCCAGACCATCGACCATTTTGAAAAGCAAGTCAGAAATACACAACCTTCATAGTCATACTGTTACTGTTTCTATTTGTATTATCCTTTTTGAACTCTGCATCATTGGGAAGAGCTAGTTAGCAAGAGTTCCACGGTAAAGACTACACCACCCACCCGTTGTATTCGGAGCATTGGACAAGTAACATTTGATTTGATTTGAGACAAATAGGAATAGAGACAAAGAGAAGCAGAGGTTTGACAGTGCAAGAGACGGAGAAGACGGAGAAGACGGAGGAGATGAAGGAGATGGAGGAGTGGTCTAGTCCTAATGGTCTAGGTCTCTAAAGCTAGGTCTCTAGTCTAATGGTCTAGGTCTCTAAAGCCAGGTCTCTAGTCTAATGGTCTAGGTCTCTAAAGCTAGGTCTCTGGTCTAATGGTCTAGGTCTCTAAAGCTAGGTCTCTAGTCTAATGGTCTAGGTCTCTAAAGCTAGGTCTCTAGTCTAATGGTCTAGGTCTCTAAAGCTAGGTCTCTAGTCTAATGGTCTAAGTCTCTAAAGCTAGGTCTCTAGTCTAATGGTCTAGGTCTCTAAAGCTAGGTCTCTAGTCTAATGGTCTAGGTCTCTAAAGCTAGGTCTCTAGTCTAATGGTCTAGGTCTCTGAAGCTAGGTCTCTAGTCTAATGGTCTAGGTCTCTAAAGCCAGGTCTCTAGTCTAATGGTCTAGGTCTCTAAAGCTAGGTCTCTGGTCTAATGGTCTAGGTCTCTAAAGCTAGGTCTCTAGTCTAATGGTCTAGGTCTCTAAAGCTAGGTCTCTAGTCTAATGGTCTAGGTCTCTAAAGCTAGGTCTCTAGTCTAATGGTCTAGGTCTCTAAAGCTAGGTCTCTAGTCTAATGGTCTAGGTCTCTGAAGCTAGGTCTCTAGTCTAATGGTCTAGGTCTCTAAAGCTAGGTCTCTAGTCTAATGGTCTAGGTCTCTAAAGCTAGGTCTCTAGTCTAATGGTCTAGGTCTCTAAAGCTAGGTCTCTAGTCTAATGGTCTAGGTCTCTAAAGCTAGGTCTCTAGTCTAATGGTCTAGGTCTCTAAAGCTAGGTCTCTAGTCTAATGGTCTAGGTCTCTAAAGCGAGGTCTCTAGTCTAATGGTCTAGGTCTCTAAAGCTAGGTCTCTAGTCTAATGGTCTAGGTCTCTAAAGCTAGGTCTCTAGTCTAATGGTCTAGGTCTCTAAAGCTAGGTCTCTAGTCTAATGGTCTAGGTCTCTAAAGCGAGGTCTCTAGTCTAATGGTCTAGGTCTCTAAAGCTAGGTCTCTAGTCTAATGGTCTAGGTCTCTAAAGCTAGGTCTCTAGTCTAATGGTCTAGGTCTCTAAAGCTAGGTCTCTAGTCTAATGGTCTAGGTCTCTAAAGCGAGGTCTCTAGTCTAATGGTCTAGGTCTCTAAAGCTAGGTCTCTAGTCTAATGGTCTAGGTCTCTAAAGCTAGGTCTCTAGTCTAATGGTCTAGGTCTCTAAAGCGAGGTCTCTAGTCTAATGGTCTAGGTCTCTAAAGCGAGGTCTCTAGTCTAACGGTCTAGGTCTCTAAAGCGAGGTCTCTAGTCTAATGGTCTAGGTCTCTAAAGCTAGGTCTCTAGTCTAATGGTCTAGGTCTCTAAAGCGAGGTCTCTAGTCTAATGGTCTAGGTCTCTAAAGCTAGGTCTCTAGTCTAATGGTCTAGGTCTCTAAAGCTAGGTCTCTAGTCTAATGATCTAGGTCTCTAAAGCGAGGTCTCTAGTCTGCTAAATAAGGTGGGTATGTCAAAGTCATCTTGAAAGCTGAGGTATTGACCAATGTTTTGGGACACGAGTTGGAATGCGGTCTCTCTCTCCTCACCACTACTACCAGCAAATGACAACCACAACCCAGTGGTCCTCTCAATAACATGATTTCACCTCAGTAGTTCTTCCCAATGCGGTCCAAGATCAGTCTGATGGATTGTGATAATTATTCCTTTCATTAGGGAGAAGCTAAATTACAGATGGCAGAATAAGACATGCCAATGTTTACACCATTGTTATAATATATCTGGCATTCATGTGGAGCAATGTAGCATAATGTGAAATGTTATACCATATTTATTTTCATGAAAAGAAATGAAAGGTTTTCTGGCATTTTTCTATAACATCTTGTTCAGATGTTTGACTATTTTGTTTGTGGAAATGGTCTGAAGTTCACGTTTCAGACGTAACTTTATAATGAAATCACTTGGACCCACTTATGTTGTCATTCAAACACAGACTGAAAGTAGGGTGAAGGCTTGAGATTCAACGTTCCCAGCCCTACCAAACCCGCTGTTCCAACCTTCAGATGAAGTGCTAGCTTCTCAAACTGGCTTGATCCTCCAACCCCTTACTGTTAGAGCCAAGGGTTAGATTGGAACCTTTTGTGATGTTACTTCATTTGAAGATTTGAAAGACAGACTTTGCCAGCATGAACAATAGTACACCACCTCTTCACATTGACATCGCCATTAACCACATCTGCTGTGTAGGGACTCTAGAGTCCAGAGGAGGTCCTTCATTTTGGTCCCCACAATGTCATAATCCATAATCCAAACGCTTCAACTCTAATCTCTGGACCAACAGGAGAGGGAAGTGTTTTTCTGTTTCACAAAGCAGTCTATTAAACAGTGCTAATATAAAGAAGGGTGAAATCGTGATATTATGAAGAAGGGTGAAATAGTGCTATTATGATGAAGAGTGAAATAGTGCTATTATGAAGAAGGGTGAAATAGTGTTATTATGAAGAAGGGTGAAATAGTGCTATTATGAAGAAGGGTGAAATAGTGCTATTATGATGAAGAGTGAAATAGTGCTATTATGAAGAAGGGTGAAATAGTGTTATTATGAAGAAGGGTGAAATAGTGCTGTTATGAAGAAGGGTGAAATAGTGTTATTATGAAGAAGGGTGAAAAGTGCTAATATGAAGAAGGGTGAAATAGTGCTATTATGAAGAAGGGTGAAATAGTGCTATTATAAAGAAGGGTGAAATAGTGGTATTATGAAGAAGGGTGAAATAGTGATATTATGAAGAAGGGTGAAATAGTGGTATTATGAAGAAGGGTGAAATAGTGGTATTATGAAGAAGGGTGAAATAGTGGTATTATGAAGAAGGGTGAAATAGTGCTATTATGAAGAAGGGTGAAATAGTGTTATTATGAAGAAGGGTGACAGACACAGGAGACAGTAACTATCGCAGACTAAGATCCAACGACATGAAAAAGCACTTATGGGAGTTCCTCCTCCTCTAGCAGCAACCCGGTCCAGAGGCACAGTTTTCCAGGACTCGCCACAGTCATATTGGAAAATGAACGGAAGACGATGGAGGACCTAGGAACTAAACAAGCAAGGACAAATAGAACTCTGAAACAGAATGACAAACCTACTGAAACTGGAACTTCAGCAAAATAAACCCAGCGAAGATGGAAGGATGAGATATTTCACTAGCATGAAGCTCCCTTTCTCCTTGAGAGAAAGAGAAAGAGACCCATGAAAATAAAAGGAACAAAAATACAGATATATAAGTATTCTAAACTATTAAACATTTTCTTGTGTATGTTTTTTTCCATCCAATAACTTCTGAATATGTCCCCTCTAAATGGGAGGTTGCTCCCTCCCTCCCTCCCTCCCTCCCTCCCTCCCTCCCTCCCTCCCTCCCTCCCCCCCTCCCTCCCTCCCTCCCTCCCTCCCTCTCCTCCTCTCCTCTCTTCCCTCCCCTCCTCCTTTCCTTCCTCTCCTCCCTCCCCTCCCCTCCCCTCCTCCTCTCCTCCTGAAAACTCCTCTAATCTTGCTGCATTCTTTTATTATGACACTCACTTTCAACTCCTTTAATTGGGGACTGACAGGCCGGCAGCCAACTTCTGTCAGCTGGAAGGGAGGGGTGAAGGGAGGGATTGGAGGAGTAGTGGGTCAGGAGTAGAGGGTCGGGGAGGCGAATGGGAGACGCAACAAAACTTGTGTTTACGTATTCTGTGTTCGTCACCTCGTAAAACATGTCAGTTTTTAAACATGTCATCGTCCACATCTGTCTGAGAGCTGGAGGGAGAATTATGATAACATAGACCCAGAATTCCCTGCTTATATCATCCTGGCTGCAGTTGATCCAAGATGGACTCCACTTGGCAATAACAGCCATGGACATATGCCTATAACAAAGCAACCATAGACCTAGACAAGGGAAACACTCAACACTGGATACTCATTAAGTCTTGCTGTCCAATGGCTTCACACAGAGTGACCACAAGTGACCAAACACAAAAGTGGTGAATAAGTTGTCCTTCAAATCAAATCAAATCAAGAACACCTGCTTTGTGTCTAAAAAATGGACACTACCTCCAGTGGTATTATCCCCAGTGATTGCTTGTGTGTATGCTGGTGGAGGTTTATCAGTGTGTCCGGGACCAGATTAATCTTACCTCCAGGCCCGGGGGTCTATTCAGCTAGCTGGTCAGCCGTTAGGCTAGTCCCAGATGATGGTGGTCAGCCACTTGACCACTCAGCCCCTTATCCCTCTGCCGCAGAGCTGGCCCCACCTGATATCCTGACCTCTGACCCCTGTGGTAATCTCCACAACAAATCACTTTCCCCTAACACTGCTGTCTGTCTGTCTGTTTGTCCAGCACATTGGCCTGCCTCTTCAGCACATAACTGGAAAGTGGGGGGTGGGGTGGTGGGGTGATTTTGAATGATTTGGGGATTGTGTGTGTTTGTGTGTGTTTGTGTGTATGTGTGTGTGTGTGTGTGTGTGTGTGCGTATTTGTAGGTTCAGGGTGGATTTGGGTGAGATCCCTGCAGGCCATCCACAGGTTAATCAAGTCACTCCAGCCTCTCCTCCACTCCTCCCTCTCCTCCAATTCCCCTGAACTATCTCCTGAGGCTCAATTACTTAGAACGGAACCTTGTTATCACAGAGAAAACAGTGCAGAAATACCCCTGATAACAGCATGAGAGAGGGTGTGTTCAGAGAGAAAGTTATGGGTAGATTCTTTCTACCATCGATTGACCCTACACTTTCAACACACTTTCACAAATTATCACCAAATAAACACAAATTAACTCTTGGAAATTTGTGACAGGCACTCGAAAAAAGTATGCTTTTAAAATAATCTTTATTAATTATGAAATTATGAAAAAATATGAGTAACATTCCACTCAAAGAGGCTGAAGAGGATGTTTTTGGTCACAGACTGCTGGAATGGGCAACGTAACCTACTGCCTTCATCTGTGATTGAAATGCACTATATACAATATCATATGGTGGACACTAAAACATTTTTCATGCGTCTGTCACGAATTTCACATAAGTAATTTGTGTCTATTTCACGATAGTGGCACTTTCTATTGTTGTTTTGAACTTGTAACGAGTGAGGAATAGTAAGGAAGGGAGTGGTTTGTGACACACATGAGCAGCCGCTATTCCACATTTCCACCTCCAACACCGCCAAAACATCTGCTATGCAGACAACAGCCAACGCGGGTTAATGCTGGATCTGATTGACACTATACAAGAAGATGATCGAGGGAGAAAAGTGATGACAGAGAGAGCTGGGCTGAGAGAGATTCAATACAAACATGTCACTTATTCCAATCCACCCTTTCACTCTGAGGAGAACTGAAAGAAGTTAAAACAAAAAGAGAATGATAGAGTGAAATAGAAGGCGCCTCGCGACACACTAACCATCCATCATCGAGTGGTTTGAAACTGACGGTGAAAGAAAGGAATATAGATTGACTGAGACACACAAGACTAGTAATACCACTGAGAGTCTGGCTCTGCTTTTCTGTTCAACAAGGCTCAGACCTGGAACAGTGACAACAATAAGATTGTTATTGGCCTAACATCTGGGCATATCCCTGCTCAAACACCCGTTCTTAATTCCTCCGCTTTCAGCGGCTTGGAGAATGGAATTAAAACAGGGCCTTCGTCAGGGGAGTGTGGGCTGACATGAGAATCGTCTGTGGTTGAAGCTCTGCTAGATATGGACATCTTGCATGTCATGGTTCCTTCTGTGTGTGTACAGGTGTGTGTGTGTGTGCGTGTGTGTATGACAGTTTGTGTATGAGCGTGTGCATGTGTGTTGGTGTGTGTGTATGTTGGTGTGGGTGTATTCGTGTGTGTTTGTGTTGGTGTGTGTGTGTTTGTGTGTGTGTGCGTGTGTGTGTGTGTGTGTGTTGGTGTGGGTGTATTGGTGTGTGTCTGTGTTGGTGTGTGTGTGTTAGTGTGTTTGTGTTTGTGTTTTGGTGTGTGTGTGTGCTGGTGTGGGTGTATTGGTGTGTATCTGTGTTGGTGTGGGTGTGTTTGTGTGTTTGTGTTTGTGTGTTGGTGTGGGTGTGTTGGTGTGTGTGTGTGTGTGTGTGTGTGTGTGTGTGTGTGTGTGGTGTGGGTGTGTTGGTGTGGGTGTGTTGGTGTGTTTGTGTTTGTGTTTGTGTGTTGTGTTGTGTGGGTGTGTTGGTGTGTTTGTGTTTGTGTGTTTGTGTTTGTGTTTGTGTGTTGGTGTGGGTGTGTTGGTGTGTGTCTGTGTTGGTGTGTGTGTGTGTGTGTGTTGGTGTGGGTGTGTTGGTGTGGGTGTGTTGGTGTGTGTCTGTGTTGGTGTGTGTGTGTTTGTGTGTTTGTCTGTGTTGGTGTGTGTGTGTGTGTGTGTTGGTGGGTGTGGTGTGTGTGTGTGTGTGTGTGTGTGTGTGTGTGTGTTGTGTGTGTGTGTGTGTGTTGGTGTGGGTGTGTTGGTGTGGGTGTGTTGGTGTGTGTCTGTGTTGGTGTGTGTGTGTTTTGTGTGTGTGTGTGTGTGTGTGTGTGTGTGTTGGTGTGGGTGTGTTGGTGTGTGTCTGTGTTGGTGTGTGTTTGTTTGTGTGTTGGTGTGGGTGTGTTGGTGTGTGTCTGTGTTGGTGTGTGTGTGTTTGTGTGTTTGTCTGTGTTGGTGTGTGTGTGTGTGTGTGTTGGTGTGTGTGTGTTGGTGTGGGTGTGTTGGTGTGGGTGTGTTGGTGTGGGTGTGTTGGTGTGTTTGTGTTTGTGTGCTCTATATGTGTAACATCCACTCCAGCACCCCCTCTCCGGCACTCGGCATCGCCGGTCTACTAACCACCGGTCCTGGCAACCCACCCTTACGCACACCTGCGCCTCATTAGGCACACCTGGACTTCATCACCTCTCTGATTACTTCCCCTTTATATAGTACTCCGTTGTTATCACCCACCAGGCAATAGTGTTTATGTGTCCATGTTTAGACGCTTTTCTTGTTTTGTATTCTATGTTTTACATCATTAAACTCACTAACTGCACTTGCTTCCTGACTCCCTGCATCTACGTCACCATATGTGTGAGTTGATGTGTGTTAAATAAAAAGTTCACCCCCTTAATTCAACCATATCCCCTAACATACCTCCACACCCTCAGTCTGGCCATCTCTACCCCGACTCAGAGTGGGGGAGTCTGGGGTAGAGTTAGAGCTAGGCTGGGCCTGTCACCCATACCTAACCCCGGCCACTGGTTGTCTCCCCCTGTACTGGCTGGCTGAATGATTGATTTTAGCTCTGCTAACCCAGTCCACTGGTCCAACAACAACACCAGGCCCAGAACCAGGCCAACAGGCCTTAGTGTTGAGAGACCTTCCTTTGGCCCTAGAGACAAGGCAAGAATGTGTCTGTGTCTATTAGTATGAGAGTGTGGGTTTGTGTGAGAAAGTGTGAGAAAGTGTGGGTTCGTTTGTGAAAGTAGGAGAAAGTGTGGGTTCGTGTGAGTAACTGAGAGTGTTTGCATGTTTGTGTGTATTAGTATGACAGTGTGGGTTTGTGTAAGGTTTAGCACGTATGCATGCGTAGGTTTGTTTGTGAGTGGTGCCCATAGTGTGGTTGTGTGTGTGTGTTCTTGCCTGTGTATTCATTAGTGTACCTATGTTCTACGTGGATGGACTAGGAATGTAACTCAGGTGAGATAGTCAGTTGGTCCCTCTCTGTTTACTAAGAGGCTGTAGGTCTATTCTATAGGAGGTACACACATTGATGGAGTCGGCTCTTGGCCACAATGAAGTTAGCCTGCTAGAGCTGTTTCAACTCATGGCACTGCTCAGCTCAGTCCATTAAGTGGCTATAAAGTGCCTAAGCACCATAGGACTGACTACAGCACTGGAGAAATAGCTACCTGCTCACAGAACAAGAACAACAAGCTCTACCTGGGAACATGCTGACCTTCTAAATGAAGCCTTTTCACAGAGTAAATCACATATACAATATTAATAAAATAACAATTGCATCCAATATCTGTTCCTACTTCCTGTCTCCCCTGATGAGCAGTGCTCTGTTAGATAATGGTGGTTTTAAAAGTAGTGTTTGATTGTCAACCAGCTCTCTGGAAGGAGTGGTACCTCCATCCCCCTTTTCACAGAGTCTGAGTGGACCTGCCGGGATGGACTATCACCATAGGAACCCGAGTCTCGCCCCTGTTAATTGACGATTAAACTGGGTCACAGAATCCATTGTGAGGATTCAGCCTGATGGGACCACCTCTTCATTCTATTGCTGTGTTCCTGTCAGTGTCACAGTGGAGCTGTTGTGCTGGGGTCACACACAGAGCACATAGTTATACAGAGGTCATGGGAGGGGACCTGGAGGTGAGGGGCTGGTTGGGAAATATATCCAAGATGTACATATGTACTCTGCCAAATGAACTATGTCTGTAAACAGAGTAGGGTATGTGTGTGTATGAATAGGGTATGGGTAGGGTATGTGTGTGTGTGAATAGGGTATGGGTAGGGTATGTGTGTGTATGAATAGGGTATGGGTAGGGGTAGGGTATGTGTGTGTATGAATAGGGTATGGGTAGGGTATGTGTGTGTATGAATAGGGTATGTGTGTGTATGAATAGGGTATGGGTAGGGTATGTGTGTGTGTGTATGAATAGGGTATGGGTAGGGTATGTGTGTGTATGAATAGGGTATGGGTAGGGTATGTGTGTGTATGGGTAGGGTATGTGTGTGTATGAATAGGGTATGGGTAGGGTATGTGTGTGTATGAATAGGGTATGGGTAAGGTATGTGTGTGTATGAATAGGGTATGGGTAGGGTATGTGTGTGTATGAATAGGGTATGGGTAGGGTATGTGTGTGTATGAATAGGGTATGGGTAGGGTATGTGTGTGTATGAATAGGGTATGGGTAGGGTATGTGTGTGTATGAATAGGGTATGGGTAGGGTATGTGTGTGTATGAAGCTTGCATGTTCATGTGTGTCAAGGGAAGGGAAGAAAGAGACCAAAAGAGTATTTCCAGACAGTCTCTCTCTCTCGCTCTCTCTTTCACACACACACACTCACACAAGCCCGCACAGCTGTGTCTGATCCTTCATTACACAAAAGAGATTAACTAGAGGGATCAGCTATTTGATGAAATGAAAAAACAGCAGCTCCATTGTGGAGGACATCCAGACTGTTGTTATGAGATCTCTTATGAAACGCTCTTACCTCACAATACATAAACAAAGAACCAATTTCTTGGGATACCAAAGCAAATGGATTTTCTTATTTTGTCTAATTAAATATTTTTATTTTGGCAATATTTACAGAAATGTCTACAAAGCCAAGGTAACCTTCTCTTTCTGTTTGTCCATCTCCTTCTTCTCTTTCCATTTGCCATTTTCCAACCTCTCTTCTCTCACTCTCACCGACCATGAATTTATGTCTCAACCTCTCATCTGCTTTTCTCCCACCTCTTCATATCCTCTCTCTCTCTCTCTCTCTCTCTCTCTCTCTCTCTCTCTCTCCCTCGTTCTCTCTCGTTCTCTCTCTTTCTTCTCTCTCTCTCTCTCTCTCTCTCTCTCTCCCTCTCTCCCTCTTTCTCTCTCCCTCTCTCTCTCTCTCTCTCTCTCTCTCTCTCTCTCTCTTTCAATATCTCAGTTCTTCTCTCTCTCTCGCTCTCTTTCAATATCTCAGTTCTTCTCTCTCTCTCTTTCAGTATCTCAGTTCTTCTCTCGCTCTCTCTATTGCAGTCTAAATGAAGGCCCTAATGAGTTTTCTGTGTCCCTGAAGCCTCTGAGTTGGTGAAACAGAGGTGATTTACGTGTCCACGCGGAGAAAGGACCAGAGAACGAGAGAGAGAGAAAGAGAGAAATATATTCTCCCACTTTGAGGAATTCAGTTCTCTTAAAAATAGACCTCTGGCTTTCTCTATGCATTTCCATTTGAGGGGAACCAAACGTATCGTAAAACACACTGTGAGTGTCTGTGTCGCCAAACACACACACAGTTCATTGTTCAGCTCACACATATTTCACTGTGTGGTTCACACACTCTTAACATCACAAACTTAAGAGTAATCCTGCCTTTCTTAAAGACAGACTGTTTCCCGGTACAAACTGTGAAAATGTCATTTCAATGAGAGGATTTAATCTGGGGGTGTGAAAACCTCCAACAAAAACACACACACCGATCCAAGGAAATCAAACAAGGGCCTGACAGACAATCCAACAATGTATTTTTGCCTCACAACTTGCTACCGGCAGAAAGGAAGTTAAAATGGAAACTCAGTAACTGACCTTTCATGTAATACCGTGCAATGCCTTGCCACAGAAAGCCCCGGAGTAACACCCAGTGTGTGTGTGTGTGTGTGTGTGTGTGTGTGTGTGTGTGTGTGTGTGTGTGTGTGTGTGTGTGTGTGTGTATGTGTGTGTGTGTGTGTGTGCGTGCGTGCGTGCGTGCGTGTGTGTGCGTACGTGCATGCGTGAGTGACGCATGCATCTCTCATATCGGCATTTGGGAAGTTGAGACCCAAAGACATGTGGATTAGGCCAGCAGCCTCTGTTAAAATGCTCAGAGAGTGGGGGGAGAGGGGGTTAGCCAGAGAGAGAGAGAGGGGGGGTGAGTTATAGAATGAGAGAGAGAGAAGCGGGGGAGAAAGAATAAAAGAGAGAGAGAAAGATAAATAGAGTGTGAGAGAGAGCGAGAAAGAGAGAGACAAATAGAGAGAGAGAGAGAGAGAGACAGAGAGAGACCACAAAACAAGAGAAAGAAAGCTAATCCATGTGCTTTACAAGGAATGCACTAATAATAGAAGATGAGACATAGAGTGAAAAAGAGAAAGAGAATGCAGACAGCCACACAGCTACTGACTTCCTGCTTCTCTTCCCCTGGAGGTCACAACCTTTGTCCCTCAACAACAGGTGTGGCAGACATCCCCACAATGACCTATTGTCTCATGGGAACAAATAAAACACAGACACTGAGTCAACCTGTTCAAGACAGGAACATAATATAATGTAGAAAAAGTATATTCTATCCAGTTACCCCCACAACACATCTCACAATGAGAAACATTTATTATATACAGTTACCCCCACAACACATCTCACAATGAGAAACATTTATTATATACAGTTACCCCCACAACACATCTCACAATGAGAAACATTTATTATATACAGTTACCCCCACAACACATCTCACAACGAGAAACATTTATTCTATACAGTTACCCCCACAACACATCTCACAATGAGAAACATTTATTATATACAGTTACCCCCACAACACATCTCACAATGAGAAACATTTATTATATACAGTTACCCCCACAACACATCTTACAATGAGAAACATTTATTCTATACAGTTACCCCCACAACACATCTCACAACGAGAAACATTTATTCTATACAGTTACCCCCACAACACATCTCACAATGAGAAACATTTATTCTATACAGTTACCCCCACAACACATCTCACAATGAGAAACATTTATTCTATACAGTTACCCCCACAACACATCTCACAATGAGAAACATTTCACATTCGTGGAGACAGACAGAGACGACACCAAATTCCATTCTCTCACCCCTTTATTCATTCCTAATTATGGGTTTCTGTTCGGACTTAAGCAGAGGTGCTTCAGTGACAGACGTTATGGTACAGCAAGCCCTGCTGCTCCAGACAGTGAGCCTGGTGAAACAGAGGTGCTTCAGTGACAGATGTTACGGTACAGCAAGCCCTGCTGCTCCAGACAGTGAGCCTGGTGAAACAGAGGGGCTTCAGTGACAGATGTTACGGTACAGCAATCCCTGCTGCTCCAGACAGTGAGCCTGGTGAAACAGAGGGGCTTCAGTGACAGATGTTACGGTACAGCAATCCCTGCTGCTCCAGACAGTGAGCCTGGTGACACAGAGGGGCTTCAGTGACAGATGTTACAGTACAGCAAGCCCTGCTGCCCCAGACAGTGAGCCTGGTGAAACAGAGGGGCTTCAGTGACAGATGTTACAGTACAGCAAGCCCTGCTGCTCCAGACAGTGAGCCTGGTGAAACAGAGGGGCTTCATTGACAGATGTTATGGTACAGCAAGCCCTGCTGCTCCAGACAGTGAGCCTGGTGAAACAGAGGTGCTTCAGTGACAGACGTTATGGTACAGCAAGCCCTGCTGCTCCAGACAGTGAGCCTGGTGAAACAGAGGGGCTTCATTGACAGACGTTATGGTACAGCAAGCCCTGCTGCTCCAGACAGTGAGCCTGGTGAAACAGAGGTGCTTCAGTGACAGACGTTATGGTACAGCAAGCCCTGCTGCTCCAGACAGTGAGCCTGGTGAAACAGAGGTGCTTCAGTGACAGACGTTATGGTACAGCAAGCCCTGCTTCTCCAGACAGTGAGCCTGGTGAAACAGTGGGGCTTCAGTGACAGATGTTACGGTACAGCAAGCCCTGCTGCTCCAGACAGTGAGCCTGGTGACACAGAGGGGCTTCAGTGACAGATGTTACAGTACAGCAAGCCCTGCTGCTCCAGACAGTGAGCCTGGTGAAACAGAGGTGCTTCATTGACAGATGTTACAGTACAGCAAGCCCTGCTGCTCCAGACAGTGAGCCTGGTGAAACAGAGGGGCTTCATTGACAGATGTTACGGTACAGCAAGCCCTGCTGCTCCAGACAGTGAGCCTGGTGAAACAGAGGGGCTTCAGTGACAGATGTTACAGTACAGCAGGTCCTTCTGCTCCAGACAGTGAGCCTGGTGAAACAGAGGGGCTTCATTGACAGATGTTACAGTACAGCAAGCCCTGCTGCTCCAGACAGTGAGCCTGGTGAAACAGAGGGGCTTCATTGACAGATGTTATGGTACAGCAAGCCCTGCTGCTCCAGACAGTGAGCCTGGTGAAACAGAGGGGCTTCAGTGACAGATGTTACAGTACAGCAAGCCCTGCTGCTCCAGACAGTGAGCCTGGTGAAACAGAGGTGCTTCAGTGACAGATGTTATGGTACAGCAAGCCCTGCTGCTCCAGACAGTGAGCCTGGTGAAACAGAGGTGCTTCAGTGACAGATGTTATGGTACAGCAAGCCCTGCTGCTCCAGACAGTGAGCCTGGTGAAACAGAGGTGCTTCAGTGACAGACGTTATGGTACAGCAAGCCCTGCTGCTCCAGACAGTGAGCCTGGTGAAACAGAGGTGCTTCAGTGACAGATGTTACGGTACAGCAAGCCCTGCTGCTCCAGACAGTGAGCCTGGTGAAACAGAGGTGCTTCAGTGACAGACGTTATGGTACAGCAAGCCCTGCTGCTCCAGACAGTGAGCCTGGTGAAACAGAGGTGCTTCAGTGACAGACGTTATGGTACAGCAAGGCCTGCTTCTCCAGACAGTGAGTCTGGTGAAACAGAGGTGCTTCAGTGACAGATGTTACAGTACAGCAAGCCCTGCTGCCCCAGACAGTGAGCCTGGTGAAACAGAGGGGCTTCAGTGACAGATGTTACAGTACAGCAAGCCCTGCTGCCCCAGACAGTGAGCCTGGTGAAACAGAGGGGCTTCAGTGACAGATGTTACAGTACAGCAAGCCCTGCTGCTCCAGACAGTGAGCCTGGTGAAACAGAGGTGCTTCAGTGACAGACGTTATGGTACAGCAAGCCCTGCTGCTCCAGACAGTGAGCCTGGTGAAACAGAGGGGCTTCAGTGACAGATGTTACGGTACAGCAAGCCCTGCTGCTCCAGATAGTGAGCCTGGTGACACAGAGGGGCTTCAGTGACAGATGTTACAGTACAGCAAGCCCTGCTGCTCCAGACCCTGAGCCTGGTGAAACAGAGGGGCTTCATTGACAGATGTTATGGTACAGCAAGCCCTGCTGCTCCAGACAGTGAGCCTGGTGAAACAGAGGTGCTTCAGTGACAGACGTTATGGTACAGCAAGCCCTGCTGCTCCAGACAGTGAGCCTGGTGAAACAGAGGGGCTTCAGTGACAGACGTTATGGTACAGCAAGCCCTGCTGCTCCAGACAGTGAGCCTGGTGAAACAGAGGTGCTTCAGTGACAGATGTTACAGTACAGCAAGCCCTGCTGCTCCAGACAGTGAGCCTGGTGAAACAGACGGGCTTCATTGACAGATGTTATGGTACAGCAAGCCCTGCTGCTCCAGACAGTGAGCCTGGTGAAACAGAGATGCTTCAGTGACAGACGTTATGGTACAGCAAGCCCTGCTGCTCCAGACAGTGAGCCTGGTGAAACAGAGGGGCTTCAGTGACAGACGTTATGGTACAGCAAGCCCTGCTGCTCCAGACAGTGAGCCTGGTGAAACAGAGGTACTTCAGTGACAGACGTTATGGTACAGCAAGCCCTGCTGCTCCAGACAGTGAGCCTGGTGAAACAGAGGTACTTCAGTGACAGACGTTATGGTACAGCAAGCCCTGCTGCTCCAGACAGTGAGCCTGGTGAAACAGAGGGGCTTCAGTGACAGACGTTATGGTACAGCAAGCCCTGCTGCTCCAGACAGTGAGCCTGGTGAAACAGAGGTACTTCAGTGACAGACGTTACGGTACAGCAAGCACTGCTGCTCCAGACAGTGAGCCTGGTGAAACAGAGGTGCTTCAGTGACAGACGTTATGGTACAGCAAGCCCTGCTGCTCCAGACAGTGAGCCTGGTGAAACAGAGGTGCTTCAGTGACAGATGTTACGGTACAGCAAGCCCTGCTGCTCCAGACAGTGAGCCTGGTGAAACAGAGGTGCTTCAGTGACAGACGTTATGGTACAGCAAGCCCTGCTGCTCCAGACAGTGAGCCTGGTGAAACAGAGGTGCTTCAGTGACAGATGTTACGGTACAGCAAGCCCTGCTGCTCCAGACAGTGAGCCTGGTGAAACAGAGGGGCTTCATTGACAGATGTTACGGTACAGCAAGCCCTGCTGCTCCAGACAGTGAGCCTGGTGAAACAGAGGGGCTTCAGTGACAGATGTTACAGTACAGCAAGTCCTTCTGCTCCAGACAGTGAGCCTGGTGAAACAGAGGTGCTTCAGTGACAGACGTTATGGTACAGCAAGCCCTGCTGCTCCAGACAGTGAGCCTGGTGAAACAGAGGGGCTTCAGTGACAGACGTTATGGTACAGCAAGCCCTGCTGCTCCAGACAGTGAGCCTGGTGAAACAGAGGTACTTCAGTGACAGACGTTATGGTACAGCAAGCACTGCTGCTCCAGACAGTGAGCCTGGTGAAACAGAGGTGCTTCAGTGACAGACGTTATGGTACAGCAAGCCCTGCTGCTCCAGACAGTGAGCCTGGTGAAACAGAGGTGCTTCAGTGACAGACGTTATGGTACAGCAAGCCCTGCTGCTCCAGACAGTGAGCCTGGTGAAACAGATGTGCTTCAGTGACAGACGTTATGGTACAGCAAGCCTTGCTGCTCCAGACAGTGAGCCTGGTGAAACAGAGGTGCTTCAGTGACAGATGTTACGGTACAGCAAGCCCTGCTGCTCCAGACAGTGAGCCTGGTGAAACAGAGGTGCTTCAGTGACAGACGTTATGGTACAGCAAGCCCTGCTGCTCCAGACAGTGAGCCTGGTGAAACAGAGGTGCTTCAGTGACAGATGTTACGGTACAGCAAGCCCTGCTGCTCCAGACAGTGAGCCTGGTGAAACAGAGGTGCTTCAGTGACAGACGTTATGGTACAGCAAGCCCTGCTGCTCCAGACAGTGAGCCTGGTGAAACAGAGGTGCTTCAGTGACAGATGTTACGGTACAGCAAGCCCTGCTGCTCCAGACAGTGAGCCTGGTGAAACAGAGGTGCTTCAGTGACAGACGTTATGGTACAGCAAGCCCTGCTGCTCCAGACAGTGAGCCTGGTGAAACAGAGGTGGGAACTCTGATTTTGGGAGTTACAGTTGAAGTCGGAAGTTAACATACACCTCAGCCAAATACATTTAAATTACATTTTTCACAATTCCTGACATTTAATCCAAGTACAAATTCCCTGTCTTAATTCAGTTAGAATCACCACTTTATTTTAAGAATGTGAAATGTAAGAATAATAGTATAGAAAACAATTTATTTCAGCTTTAATTTCATTCATCACATTCCCAGTGAGTCAGAAGTTTACATACACTCAAATAGTATTTGGTAGCATTGCCTTTAAATTGTTTAACTTGGGTCAAATGTTTTGGGTAGCCTTCCACAAGCTTCCCACAATAAATTGGGTGAATTTTGGCCCATTCCTCCTGACAGAGCTGGTGTAACTGTGTCAGGTTTGTAGGATCCTTGCTCGCACACGCTTTTTCAGTTCTGCGCACAAATTTTCTATGGGATTGAGGTCAGGGCTTTGTGGTGGCCACACCAATACCATGACTTTGTTGTCCTTAAGCCATTGTGCCACAACTTTGTAAGTATGTTTGGGGTCATTGTCCGTTTGGAAGACCCATTTGCGACTAAGCTTTAACTTAATGACTGATGTCTTGAGATGTTTCTTCAATATATCCACATAATTTTTCTTCCTCATGAGCCATCTATTTTGTGAAGTGCACCAGTCCCTTCTGCAGCAAAGCACCCCCACAACATGATGCTGTCACCCCCGTGCTTCACGGTTGGGATGGTGTTCTTCGGCTTGCAAGCATCCCCCTTTTTCCTCCAAACATAACTGATGTTCATTATGGCTAAACAGTTCTATTTTAGTTTCATCAGACCAGAGGACATTTCTCCAAAAAGTATGATCTTTGGCCCCATGTGCAGTTGCAAACCGTAGTCTGGCTTTTTTATGGTGGTTTTGGAGCAGTGGCTTCTTCCTTGCATAGCGGCCTTTCAGGTTAAAGGACTCATTTTATTGTGGATATAAATAGTTTTGTACCTGTTTCCTCCAGCATCGTACAAGGTCCTTTGCTGTTGTTCTGGGATTGATTTGCACTTTTCGCATCAAAGTACGTTCATCTCTAGGAGACAGAATGCGTCTCCTTCCTGAGCGGTATGACGGCTGCGTGGTCCTATGGTGTTTATACTTGCGTACTATTGTTCGTACAGATTAACGTGGTTCCTTCGGGCATTTGGAAATTGCTCCCAAGGATGAACCAGACTTGTGGAGGTCTGCAATATTTTTTATGAGGTCTTGGCTGATTTCTTTTGATTTTCCCATGATGTCAAGCAAAGATACACTGAGTTTGAAGGTAGGCCTTGAAATACGCCCACAGGTACACCTCCAATTGACTCAAATTATGTCAATTAGGCCTCCCGGGTGGCGCAGTGGTTAAGGGCGCTGTACTGCAGCGCCAGCTGTGCCATCAGAGTCCCTGGGTTCCCGCCCAGGCTCTGTCGTAACCGGCCGCGACCGGGAGGTCCGTGGGGCGACGCACAATTGGCCTAGCGTCGTCCGGGTTAGGGAGGGCTTGGTCAGTAGGGGTGTCATTGTCTCATCGCGCACCAGCGACTCCTGTGGCAGGCCGGGTGCAGTGCGCGCTAACCAAGGTGGCCAGGTGCACGGTGTTTCCTCCGACACATTGGTGCGGCTGGCTTCCGGGTTGGATGCGCGCTGTGTTAAGAAGCAGTGCGGCTTGGTTGGGTTGTGTATAGGAGGACGCATGACTTTCAACCTTCGTCTCTCCCGCGCCCGTACGGGAGTTGTAGCGATGAGACAAGATAGTAGCTACTACAACAATTGGATACCACGAAATTGGGGAGAAAAAGGGGTAAAATAAAAATAAATAAATAAATAAATAATAATATGTCAATTAGCCTATCATAAACTTCTAATGCCACGACATCATTTTCTGGAATTTTCCAAGCTGTTTAAAGGCACAGTTAACTTAGTGTATGTAAACTTCTGACCCACTGGAATTGTGATACAGTGAATTATATGTGAAATAATCTGTAAACAATTGTTGGAAAAGTGACTTGTGTCATTAGTGCACAAAGTAGATGTCCTAACCGACTTATCAAAACTATAGTTTGTTAACAAGAATGTTGTGAAGTGGTTGAAAAACGAGTTTTAATGACTCCAACCTAAGTGTATGTAAACTTTCAACTTCAACTGTATCATTTACGTCAGCCAAAGTCAATACCAGGTCGATTTACGTCCTTACTCTGCACAGTGCCACAATGGTCTCTCATGCATTATTCATGCAGCCCATAAAAATAACATAAATATACACAGAGAACAGACCTTCATCAACGTACCACAGCGCTCAGCAGTTATGGTCAACTACAGTGCTGCTAGGGTAGGAGGAAAAGGGACATCAAAGAGATACAAATAAGGGGTGAGAAAGAGAGGAAGCCAGTGCGTGTGTGTGTGTGTGTGTTTGTGTGGGTGCGTGTGTCTATGTGTGTGTGTGTGTGTTTGTGTGGGTGCGTGTGTGTATGTGTGTGTGTGTTTGTTTGTGTGGGTGCGTATGTGTATGTGTGGGTGTGTTTGTTTGTGTGGGTATGTGCGTGGCTTGCGTATGTGTGTTTGTTTGTGTGGGTGCGTGTGTCTATGTGTGTGTGTGTGTGTCTATGTGTGTGTGTGTGTTTGTTTGTGTGGGTGCGTATGTGTATGTGTGTGTGTGTTTGTTTGTGTGGGTGCGTGCGTGGCTTGCGTGTGTGTGTGTTTGTTTGTGTGGGTGCGTGCGTGGCTTGCGTGTGAGTGTTTGTGTGGGTGCATGCGTGACTTGCGTGTGAGTGTTTGTGTGGGTTCGTGCGTGGCTTGCGTGTGTGTGTGAGTGTTTGTGTGTGTTCGTGCGTGGCTTGCGTGTGTGTGTGAGTGTTTGTGTGGGTTCGTGCGTGGCTTGCGTGTGTGTGTGAGTGTTTGTGTGGGTGCGTGCGTGGTGTGTGTGTGTGAGTGTTCGTGTTCCACCCGGTTATGTAACCCTGCACCTTAAAGGCTGCTTCCCTGTATACAGAGACTTGAAATCACTGGCCACTTTAATAATGGAACACTAGTCACTTTATAATGTTTACATATCTTTGCTTTACTCATCTCATATGTAAAAACTGTTTTCTATTCTACTGTACATTATTCATCTTAATATTGATATATTCCTTAATTCCATTCTTTGACTTTTAGATTGGTGTATATTGCTGTGAATTGTTAGACATTACTTCACTGTTGGAGCTAGAAACACAAGTATGTCACTACACCCACAATAACATCTGCTAAACATGTGTATGTGTCCAATACAATTTGATTTGATTTGATTTGAGCATGCAAAGGGGGAACCATTTTTCAAACTGAAGAATGCAGACTGCTTTTTGTTTGGAGTTTTCTACCCCAGAAAGTCAACTGATACTGCACCCCTCTACACCCCTCCTCTCTGACGGCCCAGCGATGTGTACACTCCTCTACAGCCCTCCTCTCTGACGGCCCAGAGATGTGTACACTCCTCTACACCCCTCCTCTCTGACGGCCCAGAGATGTGTGCACCCCTCTACACCCCTCCTCTCTGACGGCCCAGAGATGTGTACACTCCTCTACACCCCTCCTCTCTGACGGCCCAGAGATGTGTGCACCCCTCTACAGCCCTCTCTGACGGCCCAGAGATGTGTACACCCCTCTACAGCCCTCCTCTCTGGCGGCCCAGAGATGTGTACACTCCTCTACACCCCTCCTCTCTGATGACCCAGAGCTGTGTACACTCCTCTACACCCCTCATCTCTGATGACCCAGAGCTGTGTACACTCCTCTACGCCCCTCATCTCTGATGACCCAGAGCTGTGTACACTCCTCTACACCCCTCCTCTCTGATGACCCAGAGATGTGTACACTCCTCTACACCCCTCCTCTCTGATGACCCAGAGCTGTGTACACTCCTCTACACCCCTCCTCTCTGACGGCCCAGAGATGTGTACACTCCTCTACACCCCTCCTCTCTGACGGCCCAGAGATGTGTACACTCCTCTACACCCCTCCTCTCTGACGGCCCAGAGATGTGTACACTCCTCTACACCCCTCCTCTCTGATGACCCAGAGCTGTGTACACTCCTCTACACCCCTCCTCTCTGATGACCCAGAGCTGTATACACTCCTCTACACCCCTCCTCTCTGATGACCCAGAGCTGTGTACACTCCTCTACACCCGTCCTCTCTGACGGCCCAGAGATGTGTACACTCCTCTACACCCCTCCTCTCTGACGGCCCAGAGGATTTATGTTCCTGTCTAACCCCAGAAAGCAGCGACTTGCCTTTCATTCCTCCTCCTCTGTTCTCTCGCTTTACGACCAGGGGAGGGAAAGGGTGCCTGAGTTATGGGCTTTTTTTGGGAACCAAAAAATATAACAAATGTTATATTTTCGGCCACCATGTCAGAAATGTCAAGGAGGATGTGTGGGGACATGAGGGTGTGCTTAGCGGAATGTGAGGATGTGTTTAGGGGAATGTGAGGGGGATGTGAAGGTGTGCTTAGGGGAATGTGAGGGGAATGTGAGGGGGATGTGAAGGTGTGCTTAGGGGAATGTGAGGGGAATGTGAGGGGGATGTGAAGGTGTGTTTAGGGAATGTGAGGGGAATGTGAGGGGGATGTGAGGGTGTGCTTAGGGGAATGTGAGGATGTGTTTAGGGAATGTGAGGGGGATGTGAGGGGGATGTGAAGGTGTGCTTAGGGGAATGTGAGGATGTGTTTAGGGAATGTGAGGGGGATGTGAGGGGGATGTGAAGGTGTGTTTAGGGAATGTGAGGGGAATGTGAGGGGGATGTGAAGGTGTGCTTAGGGGAATGTGAGGGGAATGTGAGGGGGATGTGAAGGTGTGTTTAGGGGAATGTGAGGGGAATGTGAGGGGGATGTGAGGGTGTGCTTAGGGGAATGTGAGGGGGATGTGAGGGTGTGCTTAGGGGAATGTGAGGGGAATGTGAGGGGGATGTGAAGGTGTGTTTAGGGGAATGTGAGGGGAATGTGAGGGTAACGTGAGGGTGTGCTTAGGGACATGGTTGTTAAAAATAAAGTTTAGAAGGAAGAGCGGAGGAGAAGAGTGTGTAGAGATTAATTAATTTGTGAGTATTGATCCTACAGATCCCACTATCTCAACATAGTTCTGTATTCAACACAGAGCCCACTACCTCAACATAGTTCTGGATTCAACACAGAGCCCACTACCTCAACCTAGTTCTGTATTCAACACAGAGCCCACCACCTCAACATAGTTCTGGATTCAACACAGAGCCCACTACCTCAACATAGTTCTGTACTCAACACAGAGCCCACTACCTCAACATAGTTCTGGATTCAACACAGAGCCCACTACCTCAACATAGTTCTGGATTCAACACAGAGCCCACTACCTCAACATAGTTCTGGATTCAACACAGAGCCCACCACCTCAACACAGTTCTGAATTAAAACATATATTTAACATCCTTCTGGCTAGATCAAATGGGCTGGGGAAGAGTAAAGTACATGCAGGCCTATCCCAATAAAAAAGGGCAAGATGGCCACCCTGTCTCTGCTTACAAAAACACTTTAAAGTGTAAAAACCCAAACAAATGGTTTAGAGGGAAGTGTTAAATCAATTCAATGTTACACATACCAAGCCATTCACCATTAGGGGAGGTGTTGCACTTTGCCCTTTACTAAATCTACATGCTGCAATGTCAGCACCTCTGCTCTGAGCGTCAGTCAGGCTCTCATGATCTATCTCCCTCCCTGAGTCCCATCGCTCTCCTGGTGGTGCAGAACAGAACAGAGCCCACTGTTCATCCACCGCCTCCCTCACTTCTCCTCCTCTCCTCCTCTCCTCCTCTCCTCCTCTCCGTCCATATAAACACAAACGACGGTTGACCTTGAACGGAAAACTATTAGAGGGAAAAAAGGAGGAAAGGAGACAAGAGAAAAGGAGCAGAAAGAAAGGCCTTTTTCATAATGACAGGGTGCTTAATGAAAAGGCCGTTAGGCTCGTATATCTCCTGCCTTCCCTCCTGTATCTCCAAGGTTCACCTCCCCCCGCCGAGTCGCTGGCCTTGACTGCAGCAGCACAGCCCGGCACATCAATCCAATCACAATGCGGTAAGAATAGAACATCAGTCACAGTGCTTCGCAGTACGCTCTACAGTACGGTACAAATCAAATCACAATGCGGTAAGAATAGAACATCAGTCACAGTGCTTCGCAGTACGCTCTACAGTACGGTACAAATCAAATCACAATGCGGTAAGAATAGAACATCCGTCACAGTGCTTCGCAGTACGCTCTACAGTACGGTACAAATCACATCACAATGCGGTAAGAATAGAACATCAGTCACAGTGCTTCGCAGTACGCTCTACAGTACGGTACAAATCAAATCACAATGCGGTGAGAATAGAACATCCATCACAGTGCTTCGCAGTACGCTCTACAGTATGGTACAAATCAAATCAAATCACAATGCGGTAAGAATAGAACATCAGTCACAGTGCTTCGCAGTACGCTCTACAGTACGGTACAAATCAAATCAAATCACAATGCGGTAAGAATAGAACATCAGTCACAGTGCTTCGCAGTACGCTCTACAGTATGGTACAAATCAAATCAAATCACAATGCGGTAAGAATAGAACATCAGTCACAGTGCTTCGCAGTACGCTCTACACTATGGTACAAATCAAATCAAATCACAATGCGGTAAGAATAGAACATCAGTCACAGTGCTTCGCAGTACGCTCTACAGTACGGTACAAATCAAATCACAATGCGGTAAGAATAGAACATCAGTCACAGTGCTTCGCAGTACGCTCTACAGTACGGTACATATCAAATCACAATCACACGGTACAAATCAAATCACAATGCGGTAAGAATAGAACATCCGTCACAGTGCTTCGCAGTACGCTCTACAGTACGGTACAAATCAAATCACAATGCGGTGAGAATAGAACATCCATCACAGTGCTTCGCAGTACGCTCTACAGTACGGTACAAATCAAATCAAATCACAATGCGGTAAGAATAGAACATCAGTCACAGTGCTTCGCAGTACGCTCTACAGTATGGTACAAATCAAATCAAATCACAATGCGGTAAGAATAGAACATCAGTCACAATGCTTCGCAGTACGCTCTACAGTACGGTACAAATCAAATCACAATGCGGTAAGAATAGAACATCAGTCACAGTGCTTCGCAGTACGCTCTACAGTACGGTACAAATCAAATCACAATGCGGTAAGAATAGAACATCCGTCACAGTGCTTCGCAGTACGCTCTACAGTACGGTACAAATCACATCACAATGCGGTAAGAATAGAACATCAGTCACAGTGCTTCGCAGTACGCTCTACAGTACGGTACAAATCACATCACAATGCGGTAAGAATACAGTGCTTCGCAGTACGCTCTACAGTACGGTACAAATCAAATCACAATGCGGTGAGAATAGAACATCAGTCACAGTGCTTCGCAGTACGCTCTACAGTACGGTACAAATAACATCACAATGCGGTAAGAATAGAACATCAGTCACAGTGCTTCGCAGTACGCTCTACAGTACGGTACAAATAACATCACAATGCGGTAAGAATAGAACATCAGTCACAGTGCTTCGCAGTACGCTCTACAGTACGGTACAAATAACATCACAATGCGGTAAGAATAGAACATCAGTCACAGTGCTTCGCAGTACGCTCTACAGTACGGTACAAATTAAATCACAATGCGGTAAGAATAGAACATCCGTCACAGTGCTTCGCAGTACGCTCTACAGTACGGTACAAATCAAATCACAATGCGGTAAGAATAGAACATCCGTCACAGTGCTTCGCAGTACGCTCTACAGTACGGTACAAATCAAATCACAATGCGGTAAGAATAGAACATCAGTCACAGTGCTTCGCAGTACGCTCTACAGTACGGTACAAATCACATCACAATGCGGTAAGAATAGAACATCAGTCACAGTGCTTCGCAGTACGCTCTACAGTACGGTACAAATCAAATCACAATGCGGTGAGAATAGAACATCCATCACAGTGCTTCGCAGTACGCTCTACAGTACGGTACAAATCAAATCAAATCACAATGCGGTAAGAATAGAACATCAGTCACAGTGCTTCGCAGTACGCTCTACAGTACGGTACAAATCAAATCAAATCACAATGCGGTAAGAATAGAACATCAGTCACAGTTCTTCGCAGTACGCTCTACAGTATGGTACAAATCAAATCAAATCACAATGCGGTAAGAATAGAACATCAGTCACAGTGCTTCGCAGTACGCTCTACAGTATGGTACAAATCAAATCACAATGCGGTAAGAATAGAACATCAGTCATCGCAGTACGCTCTACAGTACGGTACAAATCAAATCAGAAGAATAGAACATCAGTCACAGTGCTTCGCAGTACGCTCTACAGTACGGTACAAATCAAATCACAATGCGGTAAGAATAGAACATCTGTCACAGTGCTTCGCAGTACGCTCTACAGTACGGTACAAATCACATCACAATGTGGTGAGAATAGAACATCCGTCACAGTGCTTCGCAGTACGCTCTACAGTACGGTACAAATCACATCACAATGCGGTAAGAATAGAACATCAGTCACAGTGCTTCGCAGTACGCTCTACAGTACGGTACAAATCACATCACAATGCGGTAAGAATAGAACATCAGTCACAGTGCTTCGCAGTACGCTCTACAGTACGGTACAAATCAAATCACAATGCGGTGAGAATAGAACATCAGTCACAGTGCTTCGCAGTACGCTCTACAGTACGGTACAAATAACATCACAATGCGGTAAGAATAGAACATCAGTCACAGTGCTTCGCAGTACGCTATACAGTACGGTACAAATCACATCACAATGCGGTAAGAATAGAACATCAGTCACAGTGCTTCGCAGTACGCTCTACAGTACGGTACAAATCACATCACAATGCGGTGAGAATAGAACATCCGTCACAGTGCTTCGCAGTATGCTCTACAGTACGGTACAAATCAAATCACAATGCGGTGAGAATAGAACATCCATCACAGTGCTTCGCAGTACGCTCTACAGTACGGTACAAATCAAATCAAATCACAATGCGGTAAGAATAGAACATCATCAGTCACACAGTATTGTACAAATCAAATCAAATCACAATGCGGTAAGAAGAGAACATCAGTCACAATGCTTCGCAGTACGTACACGGTACAAATCACATCACAATGCGGTAAGAATAGAACATCAGTCATAGTGCTTCGCAGTATGCTCTACAGTACGGTACAAATCACATCACAATGTGGTAAGAATAGAACATCAGTCACAGTGCTTCGCAGTACGCTCTACAGTACGGTACAAATCACATCACAATGCGGTGAGAATAGAACATCCGTCACAGTGCTTCGCAGTATGCTCTACAGTACGGTACAAATCAAATCACAATGCGGTGAGAATAGAACATCCATCACAGTGCTTCGCAGTACGCTCTACAGTACGGTACAAATCAAATCAAATCACAATGCGGTAAGAATAGAACATCAGTCACAGTGCTTCGCAGTACGCTCTACAGTATGGTACAAATCAAATCAAATCACAATGCGGTAAGAATAGAACATCAGTCACAGTGCTTCGCAGTACGCTCTACAGTACGGTACAAATCAAATCACAATGCGGTAAGAATACAGTGTGAGAATACGGTACAAATCAAATCACAATCGGTGAGAATAGAACATCAGTCACAGTGCCTCGCAGTACGCTCTACAGTACGGTACAAATAACATCACAATGCGGTAAGAATAGAACATCAGTCACAGTGCTTCGCAGTACGCTCTCCAGTACGGTACAAATAACATCACAATGCGGTAAGAATAGAACATCTGTCACAGTGCTTCGCAGTACGCTCTACAGTACTGTACAAATCAAATCACAATGCGGTAAGAATAGAACATCCGTCACAGTGCTTCGCAGTATGCTCTACAGTACGGTACAAATTTACATCACAATGCGGTAAGAATAGAACATCAGTCACAGTGCTTCGCAGTACGCTCTACAGTACGGTACAAATCACATCACAATGCGGTAAGAATAGAACATCAGTCACAGTGCTTCGCAGTACGCTCTACAGTATGGTACAAATCACATCACAATGCGGTAAGAATAGAACATCAGTCACAGTGCTTCGCAGTACGCTCTACAGTACGGTACAAATCACATCACAATGCGGTAAGAATAGAACATCAGTCACAGTGCTTCGCAGTACGCTCTACAGTACGGTACAAATCAAATCACAATGCGGTGAGAATAGAACATCCATCACAGTGCTTCGCAGTACGCTCTACAGTACGGTACAAATCAAATCAAATCACAATGCGGTAAGAATAGAACATCAGTCACATTGCTTCGTAGTACGCTCTACAGTACGGTACAAATCAAATCACAATGCGGTAAGAATAGAACATCCGTCACAGTGCTTCGCAGTACGCTCTACAGTACGATACAAATCAAATCACAATGCGGTAAGAATAGAACATCCGTCACAGTGCTTCGCAGTACGCTCTACAGTACGGTACAAATCAAATCACAATGCGGTAAGAATAGAACATCCGTCACAGTGCTTCACAGTACGCTCTACAGTACGGTACAAATCACGTCACAATGCGGTAAGAATAGAACATCAGTCACAGTGCTTCGCAGTACGCTCTACAGTACGGTACAAATCACATCACAATGCGGTAAGAATAGAACATCAGTCACAGTGCTTCGCAGTACGCTCTACAGTACGGTACAAATCAAATCACAATGCGGTGAGAATAGAACATCAGTCACAGTGCTTCGCAGTACGCTCTACAGTACGGTACAAATAACATCACAATGCGGTAAGAATAGAACATCAGTCACAGTGCTTCGCAGTACGCTATACAGTACGGTACAAATCACATCACAATGCGGTAAGAATAGAACATCAGTCACAGTGCTTCGCAGTACGCTCTACAGTACGGTACAAATCACATCACAATGCGGTGAGAATAGAACATCCGTCACAGTGCTTCGCAGTATGCTCTACAGTACGGTACAAATCAAATCACAATGCGGTGAGAATAGAACATCCATCACAGTGCTTCGCAGTACGCTCTACAGTACGGTACAAATCAAATCAAATCACAATGCGGTAAGAATAGAACATCAGTCACAGTGCTTCGCAGTACGCTCTACAGTACGGTACAAATCAAATCACAATGCGGTAAGAATAGAACATCCGTCACAGTGCTTCACAGTACGCTCTACAGTACGATACAAATCAAATCACAATGCGGTAAGAATAGAACATCCGTCACAGTGCTTCGCAGTACGCTCTACAGTATGGTACAAATCAAATCACAATGCGGTAAGAAGAGAACATCAGTCACAGTGCTTCGCAGTACGCTCTACAGTATGGTACAAATCAAATCACAATGCGGTAAGAAGAGAACATCCGTCACAGTGCTTCGCAGTACGCTCTACAGTACGGTACAAATCAAATCACAATGTGGTGAAAATAGAACATCCATCACAGTGCTTCGCAGTACGCTCTACAGTACGGTACAAATCAAATCAAATCACAATGCGGTAAGAATAGAACATCAGTCACAGTGCTTCGCAGTACGCTCTACAGTACGGTACAAATCAAATCAAATCACAATGCGGTAAGAATAGAACATCAGTCACAGTGCTTCGCAGTACGCTCTACAGTACGGTACAAATCAAATCACAATGCGGTGAGAATAGAACATCCGTCACAGTGCTTCGCAGTACGCTCTACAGTACGGTACAAATCAAATCAGAATGCGGTGAGAATAGAACATCCGTCACAGTGCTTCGCAGTACGCTCTACAGTACAGTACAAATCAAATCAAATCACAATGCGGTAAGAATAGAACATCCGTCACAGTGCTTCGCAGTATGCTCTACAGTACAGTACAAATCAAATCAAATCACAATGCGGTGAGAATAGAACATCAGTCACAGTGCTTCGCAGTACGCTCTACAGTACGGTACAAATCAAATCACAATGCGGTAAGAATAGAACATCCGTCACAGTGCTTCGCAGTACGCTCTACAGTACGGTACAAATCAAATCACAATGCGGTGAGAATAGAACATCCGTCACAGTGCTCGCAGTACGCTCTACAGTACGGTACAAATCAAATCACAATGCGGTGAGAATAGAACATCCGTCACAGTGCTTCGCAGTACGCTCTACAGTACGGTACAAATCAAATCACAATGCGGTGAGAATAGAACATCCGTCACAGTGCTTCGCAGTACGCTCTACAGTACGGTACAAATTAAATCACAATGCGGTAAGAATAGAACATCAGTCACAGTGCTTCGCACACGCTCTACAGTACAGTACAAATCAAATCACAATGCGGTAAGAATAGAACATCCGTCACAGTGCTTCGCAGTACGCTCTACAGTACGGTACAAATCAAATCAAATCACAATGCGGTAAGAATAGAACATCAGTCACAGTGCTTCGCAGTACGCTCTACAGTACGGTACAAATCAAATCACAATGCGGTGAGAATAGAACATCAGTCACAGTGCTTCGCAGTACGCTCTACAGTACGGTACAAATCAAATCACAATCGGTAAGAATAGAACATCAGTCACAGTGCTTCGCAGTACGCTCTGCGGTACAAATCAAATCACAATGCGGTGAGAATAGAACATCAGTCACAGTGCTTCGCAGTACGCTCTACAGTACGGTACAAATCAAATCACAATGCGGTGAGAATAGAACATCTGTCACAGTGCTTCGCAGTACGCTCTACAGTATGGTACAAATCAAATCACAATGCGGTGAGAATAGAACATCAGTCACAGTGCTTCGCAGTACGCTCTACAGTACGGTACAAATCAAATCACAATGCGGTGAGAATAGAACATCCATCACAGTGCTTCGCAGTACGCTCTACAGTATGGTACAAATCAAATCAAATCACAATGCGGTAAGAATAGAACATCAGTCACAGTGCTTCGCAGTACGCTCTACAGTACGGTACAAATCAAATCAAATCACAATGCGGTAAGAATAGAACATCAGTCACAGTTCTTCGCAGTACGCTCTACAGTACGGTACAAATCAAATCACAATGCGGTGAGAATAGAACATCAGTCACAGTACTTCGCAGTACGCTCTACAGTACGGTACAAATCAAATCACAATGCGGTAAGAATAGAACATCAGTCACAGTGCTTCGCAGTACGCTCTACAGTACGGTACAAATCAAATCACAATGCGGTGAGAATAGAACATCAGTCACAGTGCTTCGCAGTACGCTCTACAGTACGGTACAAATCAAATCACAATGCGGTGAGAATAGAACATCTGTCACAGTGCTTCGCAGTACGCTCTACAGTATGGTACAAATCAAATCACAATGCGGTGAGAATAGAACATCAGTCACAGTGCTTCGCAGTACGCTCTACAGTACGGTACAAATCAAATCACAATGCGGTGAGAATAGAACATCCATCACAGTGCTTCGCAGTACGCTCTACAGTATGGTACAAATCAAATCAAATCACAATGCGGTAAGAATAGAACATCAGTCACAGTGCTTCGCAGTACGCTCTACAGTACGGTACAAATCAAATCAAATCACAATGCGGTAAGAATAGAACATCAGTCACAGTGCTTCGCAGTACGCTCTACAGTATGGTACAAATCAAATCAAATCACAATGCGGTAAGAATAGAACATCAGTCACAGTGCTTCGCAGTACGCTCTACAGTACGGTACAAATCAAATCACAATGCGGTAAGAATAGAACATCAGTCACAGTGCTTCGCAGTACGCTCTACAGTACGGTACAAATCAAATCACAATGCGGTAAGAATAGAACATCTGTCACAGTGCTTCGCAGTACGCTCTACAGTACGGTACAAATCACATCACAATGTGGTGAGAATAGAACATCCGTCACAGTGCTTCGCAGTACGCTCTACAGTACGGTACAAATCACATCACAATGCGGTAAGAATAGAACATCAGTCACAGTGCTTCGCAGTACGCTCTACAGTACGGTACAAATCACATCACAATGCGGTAAGAATAGAACATCAGTCACAGTGCTTCGCAGTACGCTCTACAGTACGGTACAAATCAAATCACAATGCGGTGAGAATAGAACATCAGTCACAGTGCTTCGCAGTACGCTCTACAGTACGGTACAAATAACATCACAATGCGGTAAGAATAGAACATCAGTCACAGTGCTTCGCAGTACGCTATACAGTACGGTACAAATCACATCACAATGCGGTAAGAATAGAACATCAGTCACAGTGCTTCGCAGTACGCTCTACAGTACGGTACAAATCACATCACAATGCGGTGAGAATAGAACATCCGTCACAGTGCTTCGCAGTATGCTCTACAGTACGGTACAAATCAAATCACAATGCGGTGAGAATAGAACATCCATCACAGTGCTTCGCAGTACGCTCTACAGTACGGTACAAATCAAATCAAATCACAATGCGGTAAGAATAGAACATCAGCCACAGTGCTTCGCAGTACGCTCTACAGTATTGTACAAATCAAATCAAATCACAATGCGGTAAGAAGAGAACATCAGTCACAATGCTTCGCAGTACGCTCTACAGTACGGTACAAATCACATCACAATGCGGTAAGAATAGAACATCAGTCATAGTGCTTCGCAGTATGCTCTACAGTACGGTACAAATCACATCACAATGTGGTAAGAATAGAACATCAGTCACAGTGCTTCGCAGTACGCTCTACAGTACGGTACAAATCACATCACAATGCGGTGAGAATAGAACATCCGTCACAGTGCTTCGCAGTATGCTCTACAGTACGGTACAAATCAAATCACAATGCGGTGAGAATAGAACATCCATCACAGTGCTTCGCAGTACGCTCTACAGTACGGTACAAATCAAATCAAATCACAATGCGGTAAGAATAGAACATCAGTCACAGTGCTTCGCAGTACGCTCTACAGTATTGTACAAATCAAATCAAATCACAATGTGGTAAGAATAGAACATCAGTCACAGTGCTTCGCAGTACGCTCTACAGTATGGTACAAATCAAATCAAATCACAATGCGGTAAGAATAGAACATCAGTCACAGTGCTTACAAATACGGTACAAATCAAATCACAATGCGGTAAGAATAGAACGTCCGTCACAGTGCTTCGCAGTACGCTCTACAGTACGGTACAAATCAAATCACAATGCGGTAAGAATAGAACATCCGTCACAGTGCTTCGCAGTACGCTCTACAGTACGGTACAAATCACATCACAATGCGGTAAGAATAGAACATCAGTCACAGTGCTTCGCGGTACGCTCTACAGTACGGTACAAATCACATCACAATGCGGTAAGAATACAGTGCTTCGCAGTACGCTCTACAGTACGGTACAAATCAAATCACAATGCGGTGAGAATAGAACATCAGTCACAGTGCCTCGCAGTACGCTCTACAGTACGGTACAAATAACATCACAATGCGGTAAGAATAGAACATCAGTCACAGTGCTTCGCAGTACGCTCTCCAAACGGTACAAATAACATCACAATGCGGTAAGAATAGAACATCTGTCACAGTGCTTCGCAGTACGCTCTACAGTACTGTACAAATCAAATCACAATGCGGTAAGAATAGAACATCCGTCACAGTGCTTCGCAGTATGCTCTACAGTACGGTACAAATTTACATCACAATGCGGTAAGAATAGAACATCAGTCACAGTGCTTCGCAGTACGCTCTACAGTACGGTACAAATCACATCACAATGCGGTAAGAATAGAACATCAGTCACAGTGCTTCGCAGTACGCTCTACAGTACGGTACAAATCACATCACAATGCGGTAAGAATAGAACATCAGTCACAGTGCTTCGCAGTACGCTCTACAGTACGGTACAAATCACATCACAATGCGGTAAGAATAGAACATCAGTCACAGTGCTTCGCAGTACGCTCTACAGTACGGTACAAATCAAATCACAATGCGGTGAGAATAGAACATCCATCACAGTGCTTCGCAGTACGCTCTACAGTACGGTACAAATCAAATCACATCACAATGCGGTAAGAATAGAACATCAGTCACAGTGCTTCGCAGTACGCTCTACAGTACGGTACAAATCACATCACAATGCGGTAAGAATAGAACATCAGTCACAGTGCTTCGCAGTACGCTCTACAGTACGGTACAAATCAAATCACAATGCGGTGAGAATAGAACATCCATCACAGTGCTTCGCAGTACGCTCTACAGTACGGTACAAATCAAATCAAATCACAATGCGGTAAGAATAGAACATCAGTCACATTGCTTCGTAGTACGCTCTACAGTACGGTACAAATCAAATCACAATGCGGTAAGAATAGAACATCCGTCACAGTGCTTCGCAGTACGCTCTACAGTACGATACAAATCAAATCACAATGCGGTAAGAATAGAACATCCGTCACAGTGCTTCGCAGTACGCTCTACAGTACGGTACAAATCAAATCACAATGCGGTAAGAATAGAACATCCGTCACAGTGCTTCGCAGTACGCTCTACAGTACGGTACAAATCACGTCACAATGCGGTAAGAATAGAACATCAGTCACAGTGCTTCGCAGTACGCTCTACAGTACGGTACAAATCACATCACAATGCGGTAAGAATAGAACATCAGTCACAACGCTCTACAGTACGGTACAAATCAAATCACAATGCGGTGAGAATAGAACATCAGTCACAGTGCTTCGCAGTACGCTCTACAGTACGGTACAAATAACATCACAATGCGGTAAGAATAGAACATCAGTCACAGTGCTTCGCAGTACGCTATACAGTACGGTACAAATCACATCACAATGCGGTAAGAATAGAACATCAGTCACAGTGCTTCGCAGTACGCTCTACAGTACGGTACAAATCACATCACAATGCGGTAAGAATAGAACATCCGTCACAGTGCTTCGCAGTACGCTCTACAGTACGGTACAAATCACATCACAATGCGGTGAGAATAGAACATCCGTCACAGTGCTTCGCAGTATGCTCTACAGTACGGTACAAATCAAATCACAATGCGGTGAGAATAGAACATCCATCACAGTGCTTCGCAGTACGCTCTACAGTACGGTACAAATCAAATCAAATCACAATGCGGTAAGAATAGAACATCAGTCACAGTGCTTCGCAGTACGCTCTACAGTACGGTACAAATCAAATCACAATGCGGTAAGAATAGAACATCCGTCACAGTGCTTCACAGTACGCTCTACAGTACGATACAAATCAAATCACAATGCGGTAAGAATAGAACATCCGTCACAGTGCTTCGCAGTACGCTCTACAGTATGGTACAAATCAAATCACAATGCGGTAAGAATAGAACATCAGTCACAGTGCTTCGCAGTACGCTCTACAGTATGGTACAAATCAAATCACAATGCGGTAAGAATAGAACATCAGTCACAGTGCTTCGCAGTACGCTCTACAGTATGGTACAAATCAAATCACAATGCGGTAAGAATAGAACATCAGTCACAGTGCTTCGCAGTACGCTCTACAGTACGGTACAAATCACATCACAATGCGGTAAGAATAGAACATCAGTCACAGTGCTTCGCAGTACGCTCTACAGTACGGTACAAATCAAATCACAATGCGGTGAGAATAGAACATCCATCACAGTGCTTCGCAGTACGCTCTACAGTACGGTACAAATCAAATCAAATCACAATGCGGTAAGAATAGAACATCAGTCACATTGCTTCGTAGTACGCTCTACAGTACGGTACAAATCAAATCACAATGCGGTAAGAATAGAACATCCGTCACAGTGCTTCGCAGTACGCTCTACAGTACGATACAAATCAAATCACAATGCGGTAAGAATAGAACATCCGTCACAGTGCTTCGCAGTACGCTCTACAGTACGGTACAAATCAAATCACAATGCGGTAAGAATAGAACATCCGTCACAGTGCTTCACAGTACGCTCTACAGTACGGTACAAATCACGTCACAATGCGGTAAGAATAGAACATCAGTCACAGTGCTTCGCAGTACGAAGTAGTACAAATCACATCACAATGCGGTAAGAATAGAACATCAGTCACAGTGCTTCGCAGTACGCTCTACAGTACGGTACAAATCAAATCACAATGCGGTGAGAATAGAAATCAGTCACAACGCTCTACATCGGTACAAATAACATCACAATGCGGTAAGAATAGAACATCAGTCACAGTGCTTCGCAGTACGCTATACAGTACGGTACAAATCACATCACAATGCGGTAAGAATAGAACATCAGTCACAGTGCTTCGCAGTACGCTCTACAGTACGGTACAAATCACATCACAATGCGGTGAGAATAGAACATCCGTCACAGTGCTTCGCAGTATGCTCTACAGTACGGTACAAATCAAATCACAATGCGGTGAGAATAGAACATCCATCACAGTGCTTCGCAGTACGCTCTACAGTACGGTACAAATCAAATCAAATCACAATGCGGTAAGAATAGAACATCAGTCACAGTGCTTCGCAGTACGCTCTACAGTACGGTACAAATCAAATCACAATGCGGTAAGAATAGAACATCCGTCACAGTGCTTCACAGTACGCTCTACAGTACGATACAAATCAAATCACAATGCGGTAAGAATAGAACATCCGTCACAGTGCTTCGCAGTACGCTCTACAGTATGGTACAAATCAAATCACAATGCGGTAAGAAGAGAACATCAGTCACAGTGCTTCGCAGTACGCTCTACAGTATGGTACAAATCAAATCACAATGCGGTAAGAAGAGAACATCCGTCACAGTGCTTCGCAGTACGCGCTACAGTACGGTACAAATCAAATCACAATGTGGTGAAAATAGAACATCCATCACAGTGCTTCGCAGTACGCTCTACAGTACGGTACAAATCAAATCAAATCACAATGCGGTAAGAATAGAACATCAGTCACAGTGCTTCGCAGTACGCTCTACAGTACGGTACAAATCAAATCAAATCACAATGCGGTAAGAATAGAACATCAGTCACAGTGCTTCGCAGTACGCTCTACAGTACGGTACAAATCAAATCACAATGCGGTGAGAATAGAACATCCGTCACAGTGCTTCGCAGTACGCTCTACAGTACGGTACAAATCAAATCAGAATGCGGTGAGAATAGAACATCCGTCACAGTGCTTCGCAGTACGCTCTACAGTACAGTACAAATCAAATCAAATCACAATGCGGTAAGAATAGAACATCCGTCACAGTGCTTCGCAGTATGCTCTACAGTACAGTACAAATCAAATCAAATCACAATGCGGTGAGAATAGAACATCAGTCACAGTGCTTCGCAGTACGCTCTACAGTACGGTACAAATCAAATCACAATGCGGTAAGAATAGAACATCCGTCACAGTGCTTCGCAGTACGCTCTACAGTACGGTACAAATCAAATCACAATGCGGTGAGAATAGAACATCCGTCACAGTGCTTCGCAGTACGCTCTACAGTACGGTACAAATCAAATCACAATGCGGTGAGAATAGAACATCCGTCACAGTGCTTCGCAGTACGCTCTACAGTACGGTACAAATCAAATCACAATGCGGTGAGAATAGAACATCCGTCACAGTGCTTCGCAGTACGCTCTACAGTACGGTACAAATTAAATCACAATGCGGTAAGAATAGAATATCAGTCACAGTGCTTCGCAGTACGCTCTACAGTACAGTACAAATCAAATCACAATGCGGTAAGAATAGAACATCCGTCACAGTGCTTCGCAGTACGCTCTACAGTACGGTACAAATCAAATCAAATCACAATGCGGTAAGAATAGAACATCAGTCACAGTGCTTCGCAGTACGCTCTACAGTACGGTACAAATCAAATCACAATGCGGTGAGAATAGAACATCAGTCACACACGCTCTACAGTACGGTACAAATCAAATCACAATGCGGTAAGAATAGAACATCAGTCACAGTGCTTCGCAGTACGCTCTACAGTACGGTACAAATCAAATCACAATGCGGTGAGAATAGAACATCAGTCACAGTGCTTCGCAGTACGCTCTACAGTACGGTACAAATCAAATCACAATGCGGTGAGAATAGAACATCAGTCACAGTGCAAATTCGCAGAACACGCTCTACAGTACGGTACAAATCAAATCACAATGCGGTGAGAATAGAACATCCATCACAGTGCTTCGCAGTACGCTCTACAGTACGGTACAAATCAAATCAAATCACAATGCGGTAAGAATAGAACATCAGTCACAGTGCTTCGCAGTACGCTCACAGTACGGTACAAATCAAATCAAATCACAATGCGGTAAGAATAGAACATCAGTCACAGTTCTTCGCAGTACGCTCTACAGTATGGTACAAATCAAATCAAATCACAATGCGGTAAGAATAGAACATCAGTCACAGTGCTTCGCAGTACGCTCTACAGTATGGTACAAATCAAATCAAATCACAATGCGGTAAGAATAGAACATCAGTCACAGTGCTTCGCAGTACGCTCTACAGTACGGTACAAATCAAATCACAATGCGGTAAGAATAGAACATCAGTCACAGAATACGCTCTACAGTACGGTACAAATCAAATCACAATGCGGTAAGAATAGAACATCTGTCACAGTGCTTCGCAGTACGCTCTACAGTACGGTACAAATCACATCACAATGTGGTGAGAATAGAACATCCGTCACAGTGCTTCGCAGTACGCTCTACAGTACGGTACAAATCACATCACAATGCGGTAAGAATAGAACATCAGTCACAGTGCTTCGCAGTACGCTCTACAGTACGGTACAAATCACATCACAATGCGGTAAGAATAGAACATCAGTCACAGTGCTTCGCAGTACGCTCTACAGTACGGTACAAATCAAATCACAATGCGGTGAGAATAGAACATCAGTCACAGTGCTTCGCAGTACGCTCTACAGTACGGTACAAATAACATCACAATGCGGTAAGAATAGAACATCAGTCACAGTGCTTCGCAGTACGCTATACAGTACGGTACAAATCACATCACAATGCGGTAAGAATAGAACATCAGTCACAGTGCTTCGCAGTACGCTCTACAGTACGGTACAAATCACATCACAATGCGGTGAGAATAGAACATCCGTCACAGTGCTTCGCAGTATGCTCTACAGTACGGTACAAATCAAATCACAATGCGGTGAGAATAGAACATCCATCACAGTGCTTCGCAGTACGCTCTACAGTACGGTACAAATCAAATCAAATCACAATGCGGTAAGAATAGAACATCAGCCACAGTGCTTCGCAGTACGCTCTACAGTATTGTACAAATCAAATCAAATCACAATGCGGTAAGAAGAGAACATCAGTCACAATGCTTCGCAGTACGCTCTACAGTACGGTACAAATCACATCACAATGCGGTAAGAATAGAACATCAGTCATAGTGCTTCGCAGTATGCTCACGGTACAAATCACATCACAATGTGGTAAGAATAGAACATCAGTCACAGTGCTTCGCAGTACGCTCTACAGTACGGTACAAATCACATCACAATGCGGTGAGAATAGAACATCCGTCACAGTGCTTCGCAGTATGCTCTACAGTACGGTACAAATCAAATCACAATGCGGTGAGAATAGAACATCCATCACAGTGCTTCGCAGTACGCTCTACAGTACGGTACAAATCAAATCAAATCACAATGCGGTAAGAATAGAACATCAGTCACAGTGCTTCGCAGTACGCTCTACAGTATTGTACAAATCAAATCAAATCACAATGCGGTAAGAATAGAACATCAGTCACAATGCTTCGCAGTACGCTCTACAGTACGGTACAAATCAAATCACAATGCGGTGAGAATAGAACATCCATCACAGTGCTTCGCAGTACGCTCTACAGTACGGTACAAATCAAATCAAATCACAATGTGGTAAGAATAGAACATCAGTCACAGTGCTTCGCAGTACGCTCTACAGTATGGTACAAATCAAATCAAATCACAATGCGGTAAGAATAGAACATCAGTCACAGTGCTTCGCAGTACGCTCTACAGTACGGTACAAATCAAATCACAATGCGGTAAGAATAGAACGTCCGTCACAGTGCTTCGCAGTACGCTCTACAGTACGGTACAAATCAAATCACAATGCGGTAAGAATAGAACATCCGTCACAGTGCTTCGCAGTACGCTCTACAGTACGGTACAAATCACATCACAATGCGGTAAGAATAGAACATCAGTCACAGTGCTTCGCGGTACGCTCTACAGTACGGTACAAATCACATCACAATGCGGTAAGAATACAGTGCTTCGCAGTACGCTCTACAGTACGGTACAAATCAAATCACAATGCGGTGAGAATAGAACATCAGTCACAGTGCCTCGCAGTACGCTCTACAGTACGGTACAAATAACATCACAATGCGGTAAGAATAGAACATCAGTCACAGTGCTTCGCAGTACGCTCTCCAGTACGGTACAAATAACATCACAATGCGGTAAGAATAGAACATCTGTCACAGTGCTTCGCAGTACGCTCTACAGTACTGTACAAATCAAATCACAATGCGGTAAGAATAGAACATCCGTCACAGTGCTTCGCAGTATGCTCTACAGTACGGTACAAATTTACATCACAATGCGGTAAGAATAGAACATCAGTCACAGTGCTTCGCAGTACGCTCTACAGTACGGTACAAATCACATCACAATGCGGTAAGAATAGAACATCAGTCACAGTGCTTCGCAGTACGCTCTACAGTACGGTACAAATCACATCACAATGCGGTAAGAATAGAACATCAGTCACAGTGCTTCGCAGTACGCTCTACAGTACGGTACAAATCACATCACAATGCGGTAAGAATAGAACATCAGTCACAGTGCTTCGCAGTACGCTCTACAGTACGGTACAAATCAAATCACAATGCGGTGAGAATAGAACATCCATCACAGTGCTTCGCAGTACGCTCTACAGTACGGTACAAATCAAATCACATCACAATGCGGTAAGAATAGAACATCAGTCACAGTGCTTCGCAGTACGCTCTACAGTACGGTACAAATCACATCACAATGCGGTAAGAATAGAACATCAGTCACAGTGCTTCGCAGTACGCTCTACAGTACGGTACAAATCAAATCACAATGCGGTGAGAATAGAACATCCATCACAGTGCTTCGCAGTACGCTCTACAGTACGGTACAAATCAAATCAAATCACAATGCGGTAAGAATAGAACATCAGTCACATTGCTTCGTAGTACGCTCTACAGTACGGTACAAATCAAATCACAATGCGGTAAGAATAGAACATCCGTCACAGTGCTTCGCAGTACGCTCTACAGTACGATACAAATCAAATCACAATGCGGTAAGAATAGAACATCCGTCACAGTGCTTCGCAGTACGCTCTACAGTACGGTACAAATCAAATCACAATGCGGTAAGAATAGAACATCCGTCACAGTGCTTCGCAGTACGCTCTACAGTACGGTACAAATCACGTCACAATGCGGTAAGAATAGAACATCAGTCACAGTGCTTCACGCTCTACAGTACGGTACAAATCACATCACAATGCGGTAAGAATAGAACATCAGTCACAGTGCTTCGCAGTACGCTCTACAGTACGGTACAAATCAAATCACAATGCGGTGAGAATAGAACATCAGTCACAGTGCTTCGCAGTACGCTCTACAAACGGTACAAATAACATCACAATGCGGTAAGAATAGAACATCAGTCACAGTGCTTCGCAGTACGCTATACAGTACGGTACAAATCACATCACAATGCGGTAAGAATAGAACATCAGTCACAGTGCTTCGCAGTACGCTCTACAGTACGGTACAAATCACATCACAATGCGGTAAGAATAGAACATCCGTCACAGTGCTTCGCAGTACGCTCTACAGTGCGGTACAAATCACATCACAATGCGGTGAGAATAGAACATCCGTCACAGTGCTTCGCAGTATGCTCTACAGTACGGTACAAATCAAATCACAATGCGGTGAGAATAGAACATCCATCACAGTGCTTCGCAGTACGCTCTACAGTACGGTACAAATCAAATCAAATCACAATGCGGTAAGAATAGAACATCAGTCACAGTGCTTCGCAGTACGCTCTACAGTACGGTACAAATCAAATCACAATGCGGTAAGAATAGAACATCCGTCACAGTGCTTCACAGTACGCTCTACAGTACGATACAAATCAAATCACAATGCGGTAAGAATAGAACATCCGTCACAGTAAGAGTACGCTCTACAGTATGGTACAAATCAAATCACAATGCGGTAAGAATAGAACATCAGTCACAGTGCTTCGCAGTACGCTCTACAGTATGGTACAAATCAAATCACAATGCGGTAAGAATAGAACATCAGTCACAGTGCTTCGCAGTACGCTCTACAGTATGGTACAAATCAAATCACAATGCGGTAAGAATAGAACATCAGTCACAGTGCTTCGCAGTACGCTCTACAGTATGGTACAAATCAAATCACAATGCGGTAAGAAGAGAACATCCGTCACAGTGCTTCGCAGTACGCTCTACAGTATGGTACAAATCACATCACAATGCGGTGAGAATAGAACATCCGTCACAGTGCTTCGCAGTATGCTCTACAGTACGGTACAAATCAAATCACAATGCGGTGAGAATAGAACATCCATCACAGTGCTTCGCAGTACGCTCTACAGTACGGTACAAATCAAATCAAATCACAATGCGGTAAGAATAGAACATCAGTCACAGTGCTTCGCAGTACGCTCTACAGTACGGTACAAATCAAATCACAATGCGGTAAGAATAGAACATCCGTCACAGTGCTTCACAGTACGCTCTACAGTACGGTACAAATCAAATCACAATGCGGTGAGAATAGAACATCCGTCACAGTGCTTCGCAGTACGCTCTACAGTATGGTACAAATCAAATCACAATGCGGTAAGAATAGAACATCAGTCACAGTGCTTCGCAGTACGCTCTACAGTATGGTACAAATCAAATCACAATGCGGTAAGAATAGAACATCAGTCACAGTGCTTCGCAGTACGCTCTACAGTATGGTACAAATCAAATCACAATGCGGTAAGAATAGAACATCAGTCACAGTGCTTCGCAGTACGCTCTACAGTATGGTACAAATCAAATCACAATGCGGTAAGAAGAGAACATCCGTCACAGTGCTTCGCAGTACGCTCTACAGTATGGTACAAATCAAATCACAATGCGGTAAGAAGAGAACATCAGTCACAGTGCTTCGCACACGGTACAAATCAAATCACAATGTGGTGAAAATAGAACATCCATCACAGTGCTTCGCAGTACGCTCTACAGTACGGTACAAATCAAATCAAATCACAATGCGGTAAGAATAGAACATCAGTCACAGTGCTTCGCAGTACGCTCTACAGTACGGTACAAATCAAATCAAATCACAATGCGGTAAGAATAGAACATCAGTCACAGTGCTTCGCAGTACGCTCTACAGTACGGTACAAATCAAATCACAATGCGGTGAGAATAGAACATCCGTCACAGTGCTTCGCAGTACGCTCTACAACGGTACAAATCAAATCAGAATGCAGTGAGAATAGAACATCCGTCACAGTGCTTTACGCTCTACAGTACAGTACAAATCAAATCAAATCACAATGCGGTAAGAATAGAACATCCGTCACAGTGCTTCGCAGTATGCTCTACAGTACAGTACAAATCAAATCAAATCACAATGCGGTGAGAATAGAACATCAGTCACAGTGCTTCGCAGTACGCTCTACAGTACGGTACAAATCAAATCACAATGCGGTAAGAATAGAACATCCGTCACAGTGCTTCGCAGTACGCTCTACAGTACGGTACAAATCAAATCACAATGCGGTGAGAATAGAACATCCGTCACAGTGCTTCGCAGTACGCTCTACAGTACGGTACAAATCAAATCACAATGCGGTGAGAATAGAACATCCGTCACAGTGCTTCGCAGTACGCTCTACAGTACGGTACAAATCAAATCACAATGCGGTGAGAATAGAACATCCGTCACAGTGCTTCGCAGTACGCTCTACAGTACGGTACAAATTAAATCACAATGCGGTAAGAATAGAACATCAGTCACAGTGCTTCGCAGTACGCTCTACAGTACAGTACAAATCAAATCACAATGCGGTAAGAATAGAACATCCGTCACAGTGCTTCGCAGTACGCTCTACAGTACGGTACAAATCAAATCAAATCACAATGCGGTAAGAATAGAACATCAGTCACAGTGCTTCGCAGTACGCTCTACAGTACGGTACAAATCAAATCACAATGCGGTGAGAATAGAACATCAGTCACAGTACTTCGCAGTACGCTCTACAGTACGGTACAAATCAAATCACAATGCGGTAAGAATAGAACATCAGTCACAGTGTCGCAGTACGTTCTACAACGGTACAAATCAAATCACAATGCGGTGAGAATAGAACATCAGTCACAGTGCTTCGCAGTACGCTCTACAGTACGGTACAAATCAAATCACAATGCGGTGAGAATAGAACATCCGTCACAGTGCTTCGCAGTACGCTCTACAGTATGGTACAAATCAAATCACAATGCGGTGAGAATAGAACATCAGTCACAGTGCTTCGCAGTACGCTCTACAGTACGGTACAAATCAAATCACAATGCGGTGAGAATAGAACATCAGTCACAGTGCTTCGCAGTACGCTCTACAGTACGGTACAAATCAAATCACAATGCGGTGAGAATAGAACATCCGTCACAGTGCTTCGCAGTACGCTCTACAGTACGGTACAAATCAAATCACAATGCGGTAAAAATAGAACATCAGTCACAGTGCTTCGCAGTACGCTCTACAGTACTTTACAAATCAAATCACAATGCGCTGAGAATAGAACATCAGTCACAGTGCTTCGCAGTACGCTCTACAGTACGGTACAAATCAAATCACAATGCGGTGAGAATAGAACATCCGTCACAGTGCTTCGCAGTACGCTCTACAGTACGGTACAAATCAAATCAAATCACAATGCGGTGAGAATAGAACATCAGTCACAGTGCTTCGCAGTACGCTCTACAGTACGGTACAAATCAAATCAAATCACAATGCGGTGAGAATAGAACATCAGTCACAGTGCTTCGCAGTACGCTCTACAGTACGGTACAAATCAAATCAAATCACAATGCGGTAAGAATAGAACATCAGTCACAGTGCTTCGCAGAACGCTCTACAGTACGGTACAAATCAAATCAAATCACAATGCGGTAAGAATAGAACATCAGTCACAGTGCTTCGCAGTACGCTCTACAGTACGGTACAAATCAAATCACAATGCGGTAAGAATAGAACATCAGTCACAGTGCTTCGCAGTACGCTCTACAGTACGGTACAAATCAAATCACAATGCGGTGAGAATAGAACATCCGTCACAGTGCTTCGCAGTACGCTCTACAGTACGGTACAAATCAAATCACAATGCGGTAAGAATAGAACATCAGTCACAGTGCTTCGCAGTACGCTCTACAGTACAGTACAAATCAAATCACAATGCGGTGAGAATAGAACATCCGTCACAGTGCTTCGCAGTCGCTCTACAGTACGGTACAAATTAAATCACAATGCGGTAAGAATAGAACATCAGTCACAGTGCTTCGCAGTACGCTCTACAGTACGGTACAAATCACATCACAATGCGGTAAGAATAGAACATCAGTCACAGTGCTTCGCAGTACGCTCTACAGTACAGTACAAATCAAATCACAATGCGGTAAGAATAGAACATCAGTCACAGTGCTTCGCAGTACGCTCTACAGTACGGTACAAATCACAATGCGGTAAGAATAGAACATCAGTCACAGTGCTTCGCAGTACGCTCTACAGTACGGTACAAATCAAATCAAATCACAATGCGGTAAGAATAGAACATCAGTCACAGTGCTTCGCAGTACGCTCTACAGTACGGTACAAATCAAATCACAATGCGGTGAGAATAGAACATCCGTCACAGTGCTTCGCAGTACGCTCTACAGTACAGTACAAATCAAATCAAATCACAATGCGGTAAGAATAGAACATCCGTCACAGTGCTTCGCAGTACGCTCTACAGTACAGTACAAATCAAATCAAATCACAATGCGGTGAGAATAGAACATCCGTCACAGTGCTTCGCAGTACACTCTACAGTACGGTACAAATCAAATCACAATGCGGTAAGAATAGAACATCCGTCACAGTGCTTCGCAGTACGCTCTAGAGTACGGTACAAATCAAATCGCAATGCGGTGAGAATAGAACATCCGTCACAGTGCTTCGCAGTACGCTCTACAGTACGGTACAAATCAAATCACAATGCGGTAAGAATAGAACATCCGTCACAGTGCTTCGCAGTACGCTCTACAGTACGGTACAAATCACATCACAATGTGGTAAGAATAGAACATCAGTCACAGTGCTTCGCAGTACGCTCTACAGTACGGTACAAATCAAATCACAATGCGGTGAGAATAGAACATCAGTCACAGTGCTTCGCAGTACGCTCTACAGTACGGTACAAATCAAATCACAATGCGGTAAGAATAGAACATCAATCACAGTGCTTCGCAGTACTCTCTACAGTACGGTACAAATTAAATCACAATGCGGTAAGAATAGAACATCAGTCACAGTGCTTCGCAGTACGCTCTACAGTACGGTACAAATCAAATCACAATGTGGTGAAAATAGAACATCCATCACAGTGCTTCGCAGTACGCTCTACAGTACGGTACAAATCAAATCAAATCACAATGCGGTAAGAATAGAACATCAGTCACAGTGCTTCGCAGTACGCTCTACAGTACGGTACAAATCAAATCAAATCACAATGCGGTAAGAATAGAACATCAGTCACAGTGCTTCGCAGTACGCTCTACAGTACGGTACAAATCAAATCAAATCACAATGCGGTAAGAATAGAACATCAGTCACAGTGCTTCGCAGTACGCTCTACAACGGTACAAATCAAATCACAATGCGGTAAGAATAGAACATCAGTCACAGTGCTTCGCAGTACGCTCTACAGTACGGTACAAATCAAATCACAATGCGGTGAGAATAGAACATCCGTCACAGTGCTTCGCAGTACGCTCTACAGTACGGTACAAATCAAATCACAATGCGGTAAGAATAGAACATCAGTCACAGTGCTTCGCAGTACGCTCTACAGTACGGTACAAATCAAATCACAATGCGGTGAGAATAGAACATCCGTCACAGTGCTTCGCAGTACGCTCTACAGTACGGTACAAAACAAATCAAATCACAATGCGGTAAGAATAGAACATCCGTCACAGTGCTTCGCAGTACGCTCTACAGTACGGTACAAATCAAATCAAATGACAATGCGGTAAGAATAGAACATCAGTCACAGTGCTTCGCAGTACGCTCTACAGTACGGTACAAATCAAATCACAATGCGGTGAGAATAGAACATCAGTCACAGTGCTTCGCAGTACGCTCTACAGTACGGTACAAATCAAATCACAATGCGGTGAGAATAGAACATCAGTCACAGTGCTTCGCAGTATGCTCTACAGTACGGTACAAATCAAATCACAATGCAGTGAGAATAGAACATCCGTCACAGTGCTTCGCAGTACGCTCTACAGTACGGTACAAATCAAATCAAATCACAATGCGGTGAGAATAGAACATCCGACACAGTGCTTCGCAGTACGCTCTACAGTACGGTACAAATCAAATCACAATGCGGTGAGAATAGAACATCCGTCACAGTGCTTCGCAGTACGCTCTACAGTACGTTACAAATCAAATCACAATGCGGTAAGAATAGAACATCCGTCACAGTGCTTCGCAGTACGCTCTACAGTACGGTACAAATTAAATCACAATGCGGTAAGAATAGAACATCAGTCACAGTGCTTCGCAGTACGCTCTACAGTACGGTACAAATCAAATCACAATGTGGTGAAAATAGAACATCCATCACAGTGCTTCGCAGTACGCTCTACAGTACGGTACAAATCAAATCAAATCACAATGCGGTAAGAATAGAACATCCGTCACAGTGCTTCGCAGTACGCTCTACAGTACGGTACAAATCAAATCAAATCACAATGCGGTAAGAATAGAACATCAGTCACAGTGCTTCGCAGTACGCTCTACAGTACGGTACAAATCAAATCACAATGCGGTGAGAATAGAACATCAGTCACAGTACTTCGCAGTACGCTCTACAGTACGGTACAAATCAAATCACAATGCGGTAAGAATAGAACATCAGTCACAGTGCTTCGCAGTACGCTCTACAGTACGGTACAAATCAAATCACAATGCGGTGAGAATAGAACATCAGTCACAGTGCTTCGCAGTACGCTCTACAGTACGGTACAAATCAAATCACAATGCGGTGAGAATAGAACATCCGTCACAGTGCTTCGCAGTACGCTCTACAGTACGGTACAAATCAAATCACAATGCGGTGAGAATAGAACATCAGTCACAGTGCTTCGCAGTACGCTCTACAGTACGGTACAAATCAAATCACAATGCGGTGAGAATAGAACATCAGTCACAGTGCTTCGCAGTACGCTCTACAGTACGGTACAAATCAAATCACAATGCGGTGAGAATAGAACATCCGTCACAGTGCTTCGCAGTACGCTCTACAGTACGGTACAAATCAAATCACAATGCGGTAAAAATAGAACATCAGTCACAGTGCTTCGCAGTACGCTCTACAGTACTTTACAAATCAAATCACAATGCGCTGAGAATAGAACATCAGTCACAGTGCTTCGCAGTACGCTCTACAGTACGGTACAAATCAAATCACAATGCGGTGAGAATAGAACATCCGTCACAGTGCTTCGCAGTACGCTCTACAGTACGGTACAAATCAAATCAAATCACAATGCGGTGAGAATAGAACATCAGTCACAGTGCTTCGCAGTACGCTCTACAGTACGGTACAAATCAAATCAAATCACAATGCGGTGAGAATAGAACATCAGTCACAGTGCTTCGCAGTACGCTCTACAGTACGGTACAAATCAAATCAAATCACAATGCGGTAAGAATAGAACATCAGTCACAGTGCTTCGCAGAACGCTCTACAGTACGGTACAAATCAAATCAAATCACAATGCGGTAAGAATAGAACATCAGTCACAGTGCTTCGCAGTACGCTCTACAGTACGGTACAAATCAAATCACAATGCGGTAAGAATAGAACATCAGTCACAGTGCTTCGCAGTACGCTCTACAGTACGGTACAAATCAAATCACAATGCGGTGAGAATAGAACATCCGTCACAGTGCTTCGCAGTACGCTCTACAGTACGGTACAAATCAAATCACAATGCGGTAAGAATAGAACATCAGTCACAGTGCTTCGCAGTACGCTCTACAGTACAGTACAAATCAAATCACAATGCGGTGAGAATAGAACATCCGTCACAGTGCTTCGCAGTCGCTCTACAGTACGGTACAAATTAAATCACAATGCGGTAAGAATAGAACATCAGTCACAGTGCTTCGCAGTACGCTCTACAGTACAGTACAAATCATATCACAATGCGGTGAGAATAGAACATCCGTCACAGTGCTTCACAGTACGCTCTACAGTACGGTACAAATCAAATCAAATCACAATGCGGTAAGAATAGAACATCCGTCACAGTGCTTCGCAGTACGCTCTACAGTACGGTACAAATCAAATCACAATGCGGTAAGAATAGAACATCCATCACAGTGCTTCGCAGTACGCTCTACAGTACGGTACAAATCAAATCACAATGCGGTGAGAATAGAACATCCGTCACAGTGCTTCGCAGTACGCTCTACAGTACGGTACAAATCAAATCACAATGCGGTAAGAATAGAACATCCGTCACAGTGCTTCGCAGTACGCTCTACAGTACGGTACAAATCACATCACAATGCGGTAAGAATAGAACATCAGTCACAGTGCTTCGCAGTACGCTCTACAGTACAGTACAAATCAAATCACAATGCGGTAAGAATAGAACATCAGTCACAGTGCTTCGCAGTACGCTCTACAGTACGGTACAAATCACAATGCGGTAAGAATAGAACATCAGTCACAGTGCTTCGCAGTACGCTCTACAGTACGGTACAAATCAAATCAAATCACAATGCGGTAAGAATAGAACATCAGTCACAGTGCTTCGCAGTACGCTCTACAGTACGGTACAAATCAAATCACAATGCGGTGAGAATAGAACATCCGTCACAGTGCTTCGCAGTACGCTCTACAGTACAGTACAAATCAAATCAAATCACAATGCGGTAAGAATAGAACATCCGTCACAGTGCTTCGCAGTACGCTCTATAGTACAGTACAAATCAAATCAAATCACAATGCGGTGAGAATAGAACATCCGTCACAGTGCTTCGCAGTACACTCTACAGTACGGTACAAATCAAATCACAATGCGGTAAGAATAGAACATCCGTCACAGTGCTTCGCAGTACGCTCTAGAGTACGGTACAAATCAAATCGCAATGCGGTGAGAATAGAACATCCGTCACAGTGCTTCGCAGTACGCTCTACAGTACGGTACAAATCAAATCACAATGCGGTAAGAATAGAACATCCGTCACAGTGCTTCGCAGTACGCTCTACAGTACGGTACAAATCACATCACAATGTGGTAAGAATAGAACATCAGTCACAGTGCTTCGCAGTACGCTCTACAGTACGGTACAAATCAAATCACAATGCGGTGAGAATAGAACATCAGTCACAGTGCTTCGCAGTACGCTCTACAGTACGGTACAAATCAAATCACAATGCGGTAAGAATAGAACATCAATCACAGTGCTTCGCAGTACTCTCTACAGTACGGTACAAATTAAATCACAATGCGGTAAGAATAGAACATCAGTCACAGTGCTTCGCAGTACGCTCTACAGTACGGTACAAATCAAATCACAATGTGGTGAAAATAGAACATCCATCACAGTGCTTCGCAGTACGCTCTACAGTACGGTACAAATCAAATCAAATCACAATGCGGTAAGAATAGAACATCAGTCACAGTGCTTCGCAGTACGCTCTACAGTACGGTACAAATCAAATCAAATCACAATGCGGTAAGAATAGAACATCAGTCACAGTGCTTCGCAGTACGCTCTACAGTACGGTACAAATCAAATCAAATCACAATGCGGTAAGAATAGAACATCAGTCACAGTGCTTCGCAGTACGCTCTACAGTACGGTACAAATCAAATCACAATGCGGTAAGAATAGAACATCAGTCACAGTGCTTCGCAGTACGCTCTACAGTACGGTACAAATCAAATCACAATGCGGTGAGAATAGAACATCCGTCACAGTGCTTCGCAGTACGCTCTACAGTACGGTACAAATCAAATCACAATGCGGTAAGAATAGAACATCAGTCACAGTGCTTCGCAGTACGCTCTACAGTACGGTACAAATCAAATCACAATGCGGTGAGAATAGAACATCCGTCACAGTGCTTCGCAGTACGCTCTACAGTACGGTACAAAACAAATCAAATCACAATGCGGTAAGAATAGAACATCCGTCACAGTGCTTCGCAGTACGCTCTACAGTACGGTACAAATCAAATCAAATGACAATGCGGTAAGAATAGAACATCAGTCACAGTGCTTCGCAGTACGCTCTACAGTACGGTACAAATCAAATCACAATGCGGTGAGAATAGAACATCAGTCACAGTGCTTCGCAGTACGCTCTACAGTACGGTACAAATCAAATCACAATGCGGTGAGAATAGAACATCAGTCACAGTGCTTCGCAGTATGCTCTACAGTACGGTACAAATCAAATCACAATGCAGTGAGAATAGAACATCCGTCACAGTGCTTCGCAGTACGCTCACAGTACGGTACAAATCAAATCAAATCACAATGCGGTGAGAATAGAACATCCGACACAGTGCTTCGCAGTACGCTCTACAGTACGGTACAAATCAAATCACAATGCGGTGAGAATAGAACATCCGTCACAGTGCTTCGCAGTACGCTCTACAGTACGTTACAAATCAAATCACAATGCGGTAAGAATAGAACATCCGTCACAGTGCTTCGCAGTACGCTCTACAGTACGGTACAAATTAAATCACAATGCGGTAAGAATAGAACATCAGTCACAGTGCTTCGCAGTACGCTCTACAGTACGGTACAAATCAAATCACAATGTGGTGAAAATAGAACATCCATCACAGTGCTTCGCAGTACGCTCTACAGTACGGTACAAATCAAATCAAATCACAATGCGGTAAGAATAGAACATCAGTCACAGTGCTTCGCAGTACGCTCTACAGTACGGTACAAATCAAATCAAATCACAATGCGGTAAGAATAGAACATCCGTCACAGTGCTTCGCAGTACGCTCTACAGTACGGTACAAATCAAATCACAATGCGGTGAGAATAGAACATCAGTCACAGTGCTTCGCAGTACGCTCTACAGTACGGTACAAATCAAATCACAATGCGGTGAGAATAGAACATCAGTCACAGTGCTTCGCAGTACGCTCTACAGTACGGTACAAATCAAATCACAATGCGGTGAGAATAGAACATCCGTCACAGTGCTTCGCAGTACGCTCTACAGTACGGTACAAATAAAATCAAATCAAATCACAATGCGGTGAGAATAGAACATCCGTCACAGTGCTTCGCAGTACGCTCTACAGTATGGTACAAATCAAATCACAATGCGGTGAGAATAGAACATCCGTCACAGTGCTTCGCAGTACGCTCTACAGTACAGTACAAATCAAATCAAATAACAATTCGGTAAGAATAGAACATCCGTCACAGTGCTTCGCAGTACGCTCTACAGTACAGTACAAATCAAATCAAATCACAATGCGGTGAGAATAGAACATCCGTCACAGTGCTTCGCAGTACGCTCTACAGTACGGTACAAATCAAATCACAATGCGGTAAGAATAGAACATCCGTCACAGTGCTTCGCAGTACGCTCTACAGTACAGTACAAATCAAATCAAATCACAATGCGGTGAGAATAGAACATCCGTCACAGTGCTTCGCAGTACGCTCTACAGTACGGTACAAATCAAATCACAATGCGGTAAGAATAGAACATCCATCACAGTGCTTCGCAGTACGCTCTACAGTACGGTACAAATCACATCACAATGCGGTAAGAATAGAACATCAGTCACAGTGCTTCGCAGTACGCTCTACAGTACAGTACAAATCAAATCACAATGCGGTGAGAATAGAACATCAGTCACAGTGCTTCGCAGTACGCTCTACAGTACGGTACAAATCAAATCAGAATGCGGTAAGAATAGAACATCAGTCACAGTGCTTCGCAGTACGCTCTACAGTACGGTACAAATCAAATCACAATGCAGTGAGAATAGAACATCCGTCACAGTGCTTCGCAGTATGCTCTACAGTACGGTACAAATCAAATCACATTTTATTTGTCATCGTGAAATTATTACTTACAAGTCGTTAACCAACAATGCAGTTCAAGAAATAGAGTTAAGAAAATACTAACAAAATAAACTAAAGTTTAAAAAAAAAGTTTTAAAAGTAAAAAGGCAATTACAAAATAATAACGAGGCTACGTACAGGGGGTACCGGTACCATGTCAACGTGCGGGGGTACAGGTTGGTCGAAGTCATTTGTAAAGTGACTATGTATAGGTAATAAACAGCGAGTAGCAGCAGTGTAAAAAGAATGGAGGGGGGGTGGGGTAGCAGAGAGAACAGTCTATGGCTTGGGAAACTGGAGTCTTTGACATTTTTTGGGCCTTTCTCTGACACTGCCTAGTATATACAGTTGAAATTGCAAGTTTACACACTCTTAGGTTGGAGTCATTAAAACTCATTTTCAACCACTCTACAAATTTCTTGTTGACAAATTATAGTTTTGGCAAGTCTGTTAGGACATCTACATCTAAGTCTGTTGGCAGGTCTGTTAGGACATCTACATTTAAGTCTGTTGGCAGGTCTGTTAGGACATCTACATCTTAGTCTGTTGGCAAGTCTGTTAGGACATCTACATCTAAGTCTGTTGGCAGGTCTGTTAGGACATCTACATCTTAGTCTGTTGGCAAGTCTGTTAGGACATCTACATCTTAGTCTGTTGGCAAGTCTGTTAGGACATCTACATCTAAGTCTGTTGGCAAGTCGGTTAGGACATCTACATCTAAGTCTGTTGGCAAGTCGGTTAGGACATCTACATCTAAGTCTGTTGGCAAGTCGGTTAGGACATCTTTCCAACAAATGTTTACAGACAGATTATTTCACTTAGAATTCCCTGTATCACAATTCCAATGGGTCAGAAGTTTACATACACTAAGTTGACTGTGCCTTTAAACAGCTTGGAAAATTCCAGAAGATGATGTTGTGGCTTTAAAAGCTTCTGATAGGCTAATTGGCATAATTTGAGTCAATTGGAGGTGTACCTGTGGATGTATTTCAAGGCCTACCTTCAAACTCAGTGCCTCTTTGCTTGACATCATGGGAAAAAAAATTGTAGACCTCCACAAGTCTGGTTCATCCTTGGGAGCAATTTCCAAACGCTTGAAGGTACCACGTTCATCTGTTCAAACAATAGTACGCAAGTATAAACACCATGGGACCATGCAGCCGTCATACCGCTCAGGAAGGAGACGCATTCTGTCTCGTAGAGATGAACGTAGTTTGGTGCGAAAAGTGCAAATCAATCCCAGAACAATAGCAAAGCACCTTGTGACAATGCTGTAGGAAACAGGTACAAAAGTATTTATATCCACAATAAAACGAGTCCTTTAATGACATATCCTGAAAGGCCACTCAGCAAGGAAGAAGCCACTGCTCCAAAACTGCCATAAAAAAGCCAGACTACGGTTTGCAACTGCACATGGGGACAAAGATCGTACTTTTTGGAGAAATGTCCTCTGGTCCGATGAAACAAAAATAGAACTGTTTGGCCATAATGGTCATTGTTATGTTTGGAGGAAAAAGGGGGATGCTTGCAAAGCCCTGACCTTAATCCCATAGAAAATGTGTGGGCAGAACTGAAAAAGCGTGTGCGAGCAAGGAGGCCGACAAACCTTACTCAGTTACACCAGCTCTGTCAGAGGAATCGACCAGAATTCACCCAACTTATTGTGGGAAGCTTGTGGAAGGCTACCCGAAACATTTGACCCAAGCTAGACAATTTAAAGGCAATGCTATCAAATACTAATTGAGTGTATGTAAACTTCTGACCCACTGGGAATGTGATGAAAGAAATAAAAGCTGAAATAAATCATTCCCTCTACTCTTATTCTGACATTTCACATTCTTAAAATAAATTGGTGATCCTAACTGACCTAAGACTTGGCATTTTTACTAGGATTAAATGTCAGGAATTGTGAAAGACTGAGTTTAAATGTATTTGGCTGAGGTGTAATGAACTTACGACTTCAGCTGTAGGTCCTGGATGGCAGGAAGCTTGGCCCCAGTGATGTACTGGGCCATACGCACCTCCCTCTGTAGTGCCTTACTGTCAGATGCCGAGCAGTTGCCATACCATGCGGTGATGCAACCAGTCAGGATGCTCTCGATGGTGCAGCTGTAGAACTTTTTGAGGATCTGGGGACCCATGACAAATATTTTCTGTTTCCTGAAGGGGAAAAGGTGTTGTTGTGCCCTCTTCACAATTGTCTTGGTGTGTTTGGACCATGATAGTTTGTTGGTGATGTGGACACTAAGGAACTTGAAAGTCTCGACACACTCCACTTCAGACCTGTCGATGTTATTGGGGGCTGGTTCAAATCAAATCGGCACTACTTTTCCCATTGTCCACGATCAGCTCCATTGTCTTGCTCACATTGAAGGAGAGGTTGTTGTCCTGGCACCACACTGCCAGGTCTCTGACCTCCTCCCTATAGACTGTCTCAGTTGTCATTGATTAGGCCTACCACTGTTGTGACATCAGCAAACGTAATGATGGTGTTGGAGTCGTGCTTGGCCACGCAGTCGTGGGTGAACAGGGAGTACATGAGGGGACTAAGCACGCACCCCTGAGAGGCCCCCGTGTTGAGGATCAGCGTGGCAGATGTGTTGTTGCCTACCCTTACCACCTGGGGGTGGCCTGTCAGGAAGTCCAGGATCCAGTTGCAGAGGGAGGTGTTTAGTTCCAGGGTCCTTAGCTTAGTGATGAGTTTTGTGGGCACTATGGCATTGAACACTGAGCTGTAGTCAATGAACATCATTCTCACTTATTTGTTCCTTTTGTCCAGGTGGGAAAGGGCAGCGTGGAGTGTGATTGAGATTGTGTTATCTGTGGATCTGTTGGGGACATGATGGTGTTGATGTGAGCCATGACCAACCTTTGAAAGCACTTCATGGCTACCGACATGAGTGCTACAGGCCGGTAATCATTTAGGTAGGTTACCTTCGCTTTCTCGGGCACATGAACTATGGTGGTCAGTTTGAAAAATGTGGGTATTACAGACTCCGTCATGGAGAGGTTGAAAATATCAGTGAAGACACTTGCCAGTTGGTCCACTGTCACGACTTCCGCCGAAGTCGGTGCATCTCCTTGTTCGGGCGGCGCTCGGCGGTCGGCGGCGCCTGGCTACTAGCCATCGCCGATCCACTTTTCTTTTTCCTTTGGTTTTGTCCATTTCACAATTATTTGTTCCTGTATTTAAACCCTCTGTTTCCCCCATGGTGTTGTGCGGGATTATTCATGTTCAGTTAGGTTTATTTTGATGGCTGTTTTTTTGACGGGTGCTGTGTTCACCCGTGCGTTATCTTTACCGTCTTGTTTTGGTCAAGTGTAATTGTTACCTTGTGCCTTGTTGAGTAAAGTACGTTGCTCACTCATTCTGCTCTCCTGCGCCTGACTTCATGCACCAGCTACACTCACCTTTTGACATCCGCGCATGCTTTGAGTACACATCCTGGTAATCTGTCTGACCTCATGGCTTTGTGAATGTTGACCTGTTTTAATGTCTTGCTCACATCGGCTACGGAGATCGTGATCACACAGTCATACGGAACAGCTGGTGCTCTTATACATGCTTCAGTGTTGCTTGCCTCGAAACGAGCATACAAGGCATTTAGCTTATCTGGTAGGCTCACGTCACTGGGCTGCTCATGGCTGGGTTTCCCTTCATAGACCGTAAGATTTAACAAGCCCTGCCACATCCAACGAGTGTCAGAGCCGGTGTAGTAGGATTCAATCTTAGTCCTGTACTGACACTTTGCCTGTTTGATGGTTTGTCTAAGGGAATAGTGGGATTTCTTATACTCGTCCGGATTAGTGTCCTGCTCCATGAAAGTGGCAGCTCTAGCTTTTAGCTCAGTGTGGATGCTGCCTGTAATCCATGGCTTCTTGTTGGGAAATGTACGTACGGTCACTATGGGGACGTACAGTCACTATGGGCACTTATTGATGAAGCCGGTGACTGAGGTGGCATACTCTTCAATGCTATTGGATGAATCTCGGAACATATTCCAGTCTGTGCTAGCAAAACAGTCCTGTAGCATAGCATCCGTGTCATCTTACCACTTCTTTATTGAGTGAGTCACTAGTACTTCCTGCTATAGTTTATGCTTGTAAGAAGGAATCAGGAGGATATAATTATGATCAGATTTTCCAAATGGAGGGTGAGTGAGCGCTTTGTATGCATCTCTGTGTGTGGAGTAAAGGTGGTCTAGAGTTTATTTTCCTCTGGTTGCACATGTGACATGCTGGTGGAAATGAGGTAAAATGCATGTAAGTTTGCCTGCATTAAAGTCCCCAGACACTAAGATCACCGCTTCTGGATGAGCATTTTCTTGTTTGCTAATGGCCTTATACAGCTCGTTGAGTGCGGTCTTAGTGCCAGCATCGTTTTGTGGTGGTAAATAGATGGCTACGAATAATATACTGTAGATGAGAACTCTCTTGTCAGATAGTGTCGTCTACAGCTTATCATGAGGTATTCTACCTCAGGCCAGCAATACTTCGAGGCTTATTTAATATTAGACATTGCGCAGGGACTACCTCTACTTCTGCAGCTCTCCACTCTCTGCTTCACCGCCAAACTAGACCTGCAGTGAGTGAGCAGAACACTAGCTCCTGCCCTTCGCTTCTTTCTCTTCTCTAGGCCTGACCATTTACATGCAGATGTATTTACATTGGTAATGACTATTCTAACTGCTGAGCACGATCATCAAGGGATCATTGTGTGTGTCTGTGGACGTGTTTAGCTATACTTGTGGGGACCAGAAGTCCCCATAAGAATAGTAAACTAACAAAAATGTAAGAAAATATTTACCAAATAAACTGAAGTAGAAAATAATCAAAAGTAACACAATAAAGTAACAATAACGAGGCAAGATATAAGGGCTACCGGTACCGTGTCAATGTGCAGGGGTACATGTTAGTCGAGGTACATTAATTTGTACATGTAGGTAGGGGTAAAGTGACTATGCATAGATAATAAACAGTGAGTAGCAGCAGTGTAAAAACCATTGTGAGTGGGGGTGTCAATGCAAATAGTCCGGGTGGCCGTTTCATTAGTCTAATGGCTTGGGGGTAGAAGCTGTTAAGGAGCTTTTTGGTCCTAGACTTGGCACTCCAGTTCCACTAGAAGTAGAGAGAACAGTCTATGACTTCGGTGACTTGAGTCTGACAATTTCTTGAGCTTTTCCTCTCCACACAGTCTGTAGGTGATGGAGTCTTACCATTTACTTTAGAGAAATTGAGGTCCATAAGATATCATATATTTCCTTGCTTTGTGTCATGGCCATGCATGTCTCTCTCTATCAAAAGCATACCAGTGCTGGGATGCAATAAAGACGAGAGGGCCTTTGGTAGCAGACAGGTACGTTTGGAATGCCTTGGGAAATAAACTCTCTCTCGTCTCTCCCATTTCTCCTGCCCCCTCTCCTTCTCTCCCCCCTCTCTTCAATCTCTGCTTATGCTCAGTGGAAAATGTCAAAAATGTCAATCCTGTGCAGATAGAGGTTTAATGAACCCTGAATTACAGGGTTACCTTTCCTCCACATGGGCATTATGGAAATGTTGGCCATGTAATAATGTGTAAGTGCACGATAATAAACATAGTGTATTTGCATTGGTCAATATTGAACTATTGACTGACAGCAAGATAAGATGTAGTGAATTACTCTGACTTCACACTAAACATCTCTCTATTCCTGGCCAACCTAATGCCAGAGAATGCTAAGACTCCAAGGCCATTCTACTGAAAGCATACTGGTATCAGATGACCTCCTCAAACACACAAATAGAATCCTGTAAAGGCATCTCATTTTATTTATAATCTTTCTAGACTGTAAACATGTAGACAAGGTGTCTGGGCATGTGCGTGTGTGTGTTTTTGTGTGTGCAAAAGTGTTTATATGTGTGTCTGTTGGTGTGGGTGTGTGTCTGTCTAAGCGAGTGTGAGAGTGTGTGTGTAGTTTGAGTCTATGCCAGCATTAATATCTGGATAATATGCTGAATAATAACTACACAATGATGTTCTTTGATAAGGCAGAGAGTTATAGCATTAGTCTATGTATGTGTGTGTGTGTGTGTGTGTGTGTGTGTGTGTGTGTGTGTGTGTGTGTGTGTGTGTGTGTGTGTGCGTGCGTGCGTGCGTGCGTGCGTGGGGGGGGTTCAGACTCACATAAACCATAGAAGGTTACTAAATAAAAGAGCCATAAAACAGAGGCCTTTGGCCCCAGCAGAGGAAGGCTTATCGTAACACACGGCGGTAATGATATTAATGTCTGTGTTTATCTTAAGCGACCAAAGGCTGTAAATTTGAAATGCACCTACCTATGCGAGCCCCCCACCATGTTGACTCCCCCACTCTCACTTTCTCCATAACCATCTCCTTCATTCCCTCTCTTCTTATGTCTTTCATCTCTTCCTCCTTGACCGTGAGTCAGTCCATGACTGTGTGTTGCTTTCTTCCTCCTCTTCCTCTCCCTCGCTCTGTCTCTACCGCCACCCTCTCTCTACATTTCTCTTCCTCCTTCACCGGGAGTCATTCCATGCCTGTGGATAGCTCTCTTTCTTCCTCCTCTTCCTCTCCCTCGCTCTGTCTCTACCGCCACCCTCTCTCTACATTTCTCTTCCTCCTTCACCGGGAGTCATTCCATGCCTGTGGGTAGCTCTCTTTCTTCCTCTCCCTCTCTCTCTCCACCGGTCAATTACTCTCCTCGTCCTTGGCTGTGAGTGACACTGTGAGTGACTCAATGAGTGTATTTGTTCCATCATAGGTGGATGAGTGTTGCTCTAACGTTGTTTCTGCGGATCCCCCTCTCCTCTCATCCTCTGCTCTCTTTCCTGTCCTCTACAGCATGGTGCGAGCAACGAGGGCCTGTTCTGTCAGAGTCTGTTTACAAAGGAACATGTCACCTCATTAGAAGACTCGGCTGCACCTCGTTTGGCCAGGAATCATTACTGCACCCCTTTTATCCTTCTCCATCCCTCCAGGCAGCCATACTGCCCCCCCTTACCCCCTCCCTGCATCTGCCCTTACCCTGAACCTGTCCTGGGAGGGAGTGTGGGAGGGAGGGGGAGATGAGAGAGAGAGAGATGAGAAAGGGAAGCAGTGATGGGGGAGGGAGGGAAAGATGAGAGACCGAGGCAGAGATGGGGGAGGGAAAGATGAGAGACCGAGGCAGAGATGGGGGAGGGAAAGATGAGAGACCGAGGCAGAGATGGGGGAGGGAAAGATGAGAGACCGAGGCAGAGATGGGGGAGGGAAAGATGAGAGACTGAGGCAGAGATGAGGGAGGGAAAGATGAGAGACCGAGGCAAAGATGGGTAAGGGAGGGAAAGATGAGAGACTGAGGGAGAGATGGGTAAGGGAGGGAGCTTTACATGGTCAGATCATTTATTCCAACCGCATATGTCCAATGGATTGTGTGTGTGTGTGTGTGTATGTGTGTGTATGTGTGTGTGTGTGTGTGTGTGTGTGTGTGTTTGTGTGTGTGTGTGTGTGTGTGTGTCAACACGTGTCGGAGTAGGAGCAGATGAGTTAAAGCTGACCTTTCAATGAGAAGTCTCTCACCTCATACCTCCAGATCTGTTACCCCCCCCCCTCCACACACACACAGAAAAAAAAGAGAGAGACATTGAAAGCAGTTGAAAGCAGGCTCTTACCATGCCCAGACCATGAGTGAGCAATGCAAGTACAATCAATGTATTCCACTAAGCTTCTGTTAGATGAAGGGACTTTAATAACGTGTCTAATGAGTGTTTTCTGAATGTGGTTTCTGACTAGCACAGGTGGAACAGATTACTGCCTTCATCAAAGACATAAACAGGCATGAAAGTCATGGAGGAGAGAGGTAACTATTCAGCAGTCAACTAGCTAGGTAGGTAGCTGTTTAGCTTTCTGGCTAGCCACAGCAGTCAACTAGGTAGCAGTTTAGCTTTCTAGAACATTCACTCATTTGTTTGTAAACTATTAACAAGCTAGTTGCCTACCACATGTTCTTGTCAAATTGTCAACAAAGTAGCTGGCAAGCAACAAGGTATGCCAAATAACAGTCTAAAGAACACTGGAGGGGAAATAAATCATATTTGATCGTTCGGACAGAAGTTGTATGGCCAGGAGTCAGATTTGTATCTGACTCCGGGCAGCCGAGCGGAAATGGAGGAAAACTCGCCTCCCTGCGGACCTGACATCCTTTCACTCCCTCCTCTCTACATTTTCCTCTTCTCTCTCTGCTGCTAAAGCCACTTTCTACCACTCTAAATTCCAAGCATCTGCCTCTAACCCTAGGAAGCTCTTTGCAACCTTCTCCTCCCTCCTGAATCCTCCTCCCCCTCCCCCCCCCTCCTCCCTCTCTGCAGATGACTTCGTCAACCATTTTGAAAAGAAGGTCGACGACATCCGATCCTCGTTTGCTAAGTCAAACGACACCGCTGGTTCTGCTCACACTGCCCTACCCTGTGCTCTGACCTCTTTCTCCCCTCTCTCTCCAGATGAAATCTCGCGTCTTGTGACGGCCGGCCGCCCTACAACCTGCCCGCTTGACCCTATCCCCTCCTCTCTTCTCCAGACCATTTCCGGAGACCTCCTCCCTTACCTCACCTCGCTCATCAACTCATCCCTGACCGCTGGCACCGTCCCTTCCGTCTTCAAGAGAGCGAGAGTTGCACCCCTTCTGAAAAAACCTACACTCGATCCCTCCGATGTCAACAACTACAGACCAGTATCCCTTCTTTCTTTTCTCTCCAAAACTCTTGAACGTGCCGTCCTTGGCCAGCTCTCCCGCTATCTCTCTCAGAATGACCTTCTTGATCCAAATCAGTCAGGTTTCAAGACTAGTCATTCAACTGAGACTGCTCTTCTCTGTATCACGGAGGCGCTCCGCACTGCTAAAGCTAACTCTCTCTCCTCTGCTCTCATCCTTCTAGACCTATCGGCTGCCTTCGATACTGTGAACCATCAGATCCTCCTCTCCACCCTCTCCGAGTTGGGCAGCGCGGCCCACGCTTGATTGCGTCCTACCTGACAGGTCGCTCCTACCAGGTGGCGTGGCGAGAATCCGTCTCCACACCACGTGCTCTCACCACTGGTGTCCCCCAGGGCTCTGTTCTAGGCCCTCTCCTATTCTCGCTATACACCAAGTCACTTGGCTCTGTCATAACCTCACATGGTCTCTCCTATCATTGCTATGCAGACGACACACAATTAATCTTCTCCTTTCCCCCTTCTGATGACCAGGTGGCGAATCGCATCTCTGCATGTCTGGCAGACATATCCGTGTGGATGACGGATCACCACCTCAAGCTGAACCTCGGCAAGACGGAACTGCTCTTCCTCCCGGGAAGGACTGCCCGTTCCATGATCTCGCCATCACGGTTGACAACTCCATTGTGTCCTCCTCCCAGAGCGCTAAGAACCTTGGCGTGATCCTGGACAACACCCTGTCGTTCTCAACTAACATCAAGGCGGTGGCCCGTTCCTGTAGGTTCATGCTCTACAACATCCGCAGAGTACGACCCTGCCTCACACAGGAAGCGGCGCAGGTCCTAATCCAGGCACTTGTCATCTCCCGTCTGGATTACTGCAACTCGCTGTTGGCTGGGCTCCCTGCCTGTGCCATTAAACCCCTACAACTCATCCAGAACGCCGCAGCCCGTCTGGTGTTCAACCTTCCCAAGTTCTCTCACGTCACCCCGCTCCTCCGCTCCCTCCACTGGCTTCCAGTTGAAGCTCGCATCCGCTACAAGACCATGGTGCTTGCCTACGGAGCTGTGAGGGGAACGGCACCTCAGTACCTCCAGGCTCTGATCAGGCCCTACACCCAAACAAGGGCACTGCGTTCATCCACCTCTGGCCTGCTCGCCTCCCTACCACTGAGGAAGTACAGTTCCCGCTCAGCCCAGTCAAAACTGTTCGCTGCTCTGGCCCCCCAATGGTGGAACAAACTCCCTCACGACGCCAGGACAGCGGAGTCAATCACCACCTTCCGGAGACACCTGAAACCCCACCTCTTTAAGGAATACCTAGGATAGGATAAAGTAATCCCTCTCACCCCCCCCCTGAAAAGATTTAGATGCACTACTGTTCCACTGGAGGTCATAAGGTGAATGCACCAATTTGTAAGTCGCTCTGGATAAGAGCGTCTGCTAAATGACTTAAATGTAAATGTAAATGTATTGGAATTCAAACGTTGGAAACGTGGCTTGAAATAATCTGATTCCATGTGCTTTTTGGCTGCAGGAAAAATAACACATTTCAATCAGACATGCAAAAAAATAGTATTTGAGTCACTTCAAATTTCCAATGTGAACAAGGCTCTGGTTCACTAGAGAACAACCGAGACACTACTTTTAACAATCTGTATTGTTTCACCTCTGTTTAACCTGCATTTTACGTAAAATAGTGACCTGAATTCATGGATTTAATCAAGAATGAATGGATATCTGTATTCTGACACCGTTTATGTGAACAAATGACAGATGTTACCATTGCCACAACCTAGAAAGTCTTGGCCCCAGCATTGGAATTGTAGAACACTGGACTTTCCATTGAATACACGTGCACGCACGCACGCACGCACGCACGCACGCACGCACGCACGCACGCACACACACACACACACACACTGACCTTGTCATTCAGTTCACATTACAAAAATGTGAGATTCTGCAGAACCAGAGCCAATCAGTGTCAGAGTGGATCCAACCTAAACATGAAATCACATCTCCCTCCCGCTGTCCTGGAAAGACGTTGCGCTGGGAAGGTAATACACACACACATGCACGCACACACACGCCCTACCAATCAACATAACATCTGCCTTGTTCTACTTTCTAAATTCATACCACTCAGAAACAGTACCAGCACAACAACACTAACCAGACAGAATCAACCATGAAAGAACAGGGGAACAGGGAGACAGAAAGACGGAGTAGAGGGGAGATTGAGTAAGAGACTGAGGATTTCACGGAGGTGAAAAGTGAAATATGAGGACAGAGTGGGAGGGAGTTGAAGATTGCTGTGTGCTGTCCTGGCACCCATTCAGCAGCAGCCTGGCCAGGAGATCACAGTACAGCCGGAGCCCCGGAGGCCTGGTGGAGGTCCGTCCTGGGGCCTGGGAGTTTGCTGAGGGCCATGGCCAATATCAGCTCCATCCCTCTGGGAGTGACAACGAGGGGCAGTGAGGGTCGGAGTTGAGGTGGGGTGAGTGCTGGTCATGTCTATATCCCACACTGTTCATTTTTACTGTCTGGGATTAGAGAGAGTGGTCATGGTGGAGGGGTGTAGAAATCGCAGGTCATGTTCTCCTCCTTCCTCCCCCTATCGGTTTCCCTTGGCGACCGTGTCTCTCTCAGCGGAGGCAGACTGCGGTAGCAGGAAGTGATGGCGTCCATCTGGGGTGGTCGTTAAGTCGTTCAGCAGAGAGCAGGAGCTCAGGAGTCTGGCTATGGACACAGAATAACATCTGAAACACATAGAACCTCCCTAACCTAACCCCAAATAGATTCTGCTGGGTAGGCTCATTTAGAACAAATGAACTCCGACGAGAAGTCAAAATGAAAGGAAATATTTTGAGGTCATTCTTGAACGCAGTAAGTCACAACAAGACATAAGAAAGGTAAGCCAGATAAAACAATAGCAGATGTAAAACATGGATGTGTTTAGCTCTGTGTGTTGGTGCTCAGTCTGTGGGAATGTATACTGACCAAGAAACCCTCTCTTTATTCTCTAGTCTTAGTACTGAGTGTACAAGGCAACTTCCTAATATTGAGTTGGTACCCTGCCATTACCGTATAAAACATGTTTTTACTATCATACTAATGAACCATGCCATGACACAATGATAAGGATTAGGTTTTTATTTGACATGTATTCTAAGTGTTAACCTAAAAAGCCATAACAACACACTGAAATGATTAATCCCCCCCATCCATTCAGAAAGGTGATCTGAAATGATTAATCCCCCTCATCCATTCAGAAAGGTGATCTGAAATGATTAATCCCCCCATCCATTCAGAAAGGTGATCTGAAATGATTAATCCCCCCATCTATTCAGAAAGGTGATCTGAAATGATTAATCCCCCCATCTATTCAGAAAGGTGATCTGAAATTATTAATCACCCCATCTATTCAGAAAGGTGATCTGAAATGATTAATCCCCCCATATATTCAGAAAGGTGATCTGAAATGATTAATCCCCCAACTATTCAGAAAGGTGATCTGAAATGATTAATCCCCCCATCCATTCAGAAAGGTGATCTGAAATGATTAATCCCCCCATCTATTCAGAAAGGTGATCTGAAATGATTAATCTCCCCATCTATTCAGAAAGGTGATCTGAAATGATGTCATGGAGTTAGAGGATGATGTCATGGAGTTAGAGTCATGGAGTATGCTGTAAGTCATATGCAAAAATATGTAGATGAGCGCTACGCCTACATAATGATCTCAGTGGCGTGTCATGCAGGGTGCCACATCTGTCAACATAAATCACCAATCTGCATGCCAACCACTGCTGTTGAGGCTATTCTCTGGGGTGGGCTTTAGGATTTAGTCTTTGGGCTTTAGGCTTTTGTCATCCCTCACCAAATCATTAAGCTAAAACAACCCTCTGACCTTCTATATGTGTGATATAGGGGGATAGTTATTTACTTACTTAGGCCCATCTATCGTCCTATAGGACATCGTTGACACCAACCACAAGGGGATAAATGCTTTACATGTGAACATATCCCACTGGACACAGACATCAGTTCAACGTCTAGTTTTGATTACATTTGGTTGAGGTGTCAACTAACATGAATTCAACATGAAATCAAAGCAAACGTCACCATGTCATTGGATATAGGTTAAATGTTGGGTGACGACTCCTGAGTGGCGCAACAGTCTAAGGCACTGCATCGCAGTGCTTGAGGCGTCACTACAGACCTGGGTTCGATCCCAGGATGTGTCTCGGGGGACCCATGAGACACACAATTGGGTTAGGGTTTGTCCGGCCGGGATGTCCTTGTCCCATTATGCTCTAGCGACTCCTTATGGCGGGCCGGGAGCCAGCTATTTCCTCAAACACATTGGTGCGGATGGCTTCTGGGTTAAGTGAACAGTGTTTCAAAAAGAAGTGCGGCTTGGCAGAGTCATGTTTCGGAGGATGCATGGCTCTCGGCCTTCGCCTCTCTCTCTCTCTCTCTCTCTCTCTCTCTCTCTCTCTCTCTCTCTCTCTCTCGTCTGTACAGGAGTTGCAGCGATGAGACAAGACTGTAACTACCAATTGGATATCATGAAATTGGGGTAAAAGTATATATTTATTTTCTAAGTTGGATTTTAAAAAAATACAGTTTTTGCGAATACAGTTATTTTGCCACGTTGATTTACTGTCTTCACATGAAATGAGGTGGAAACAACATTGATTTAACCAGTTTTGTCCCAGTGGGATGTATGTGTTGAGGGAGAGCGTTAGTGATGTGTAGGCTATTGGGATGTAACGCAGGTTATAGTGTTGTGTTTGTAATGGGTTGTGCTGAAAATGGGGTTCACCCCTGCTGATGCGTGGGAACCTGTCGCCGACTGGGGCGCGGGAACCTGACAGACCGGCTGAGAAATGAGAGCCTGACAAACCGGTGGAACCTGGTGAGCCTGGCGATCCTGCGAAGGCAGGGGAGCCTGGCGATCCGGCTGAGGCATGAGAGCCTGGCAATCCGGCTGAGGCATGAGAGCCTGGCGATCCGGCTGAGGCATGAGAGCCTGGCAATCCGGCTGAGGCATGACAGCCTGGCAATCCGGCTGAGGCATGAGAGCCTGGCGATCAGACTGAGGAATGAGAGCCTGATGAGCCAGCGGAGTCAGGAGAGCCTGGCGATCCGACTGAGGCAGCTCCCGGACCCGACATCATTCCCACCAAAAAAATAAATAAATAAAAAACACTCCCTGATGCTTCCCTTAGGTGAGCCGTTATTCTGTAACGAGTTGCGCTGAGAATCGGGAAGCAAGTTCAGGGAGTGAGTGTTTTAATAAATTAACGCAACATAAATCAAATCAAGAAGCACAGACTTAACAATGGAACAGAAACAATAACGCCTGGGGATGGAACCAAAGGGAGTGACAGATATAGGGAAGGTAATCAGGAAGGTGATGGAGTCCAGGTGAATCTGATGACGCACAGGTGCGCGAAACGATGGTGACAGGTGTGCGCCATAACGAGCAGCCTGGTGACCTAGAGGCTGGAGAGGGAGCACAAGTGACAGTGTTGTATTTCTCCAGGACAAAGCAGAGCAGCTGCAGCCTCCAGAACTAGCTAAGTGATCCACTAGTTAGAACAGAAGTATAGCATATTTTACTGTCCAGGGATATTAATGAAACACACTCTCACACACACACACACACACACACACACACACACACACACACACACACACACACACACACACACACACACACACACACACACACACACACACACACACACACACACACACACACACACACACACACACACACACATATATATAGTGGCAGTACTGCTAACACACACGCACACAAATGCATACACTCACTGGCAGACACGTTCAAAGGTGTAGAAATTAAATTCAGACGAACATTACTCAAAACGCGGCACATTTGCACACAGGAAGAGAAAAACACAGTTTATTATTAAGCTGCTTCCTTTTGTGTAAGTTCTAGGTAAACGGCAAACGAAAGGCAGAGTCATGTTAGAGCTAAACAAGAGGAATAGTCTCTGTGGTGTACTGCTCCTTGGGGATCTTTGCCAAGGCAGACCATAATGGACCAGCTTATCAGTGCCTACTCAAAGCTACCCCACAACTACTCTGGTAATATGTAACACACAACACTGTGAAAGGCCGCTAGTTTGAATCCCTGAGCCAACAAGGTGAAAAATCCGTCGGTGACCTTGAGCAAGGCACTTAGCCTTGCTCACTTAGCCCTAATTACGCCAAGTTTCAGACCCTGGCTGTTACCTCCCTCTCCAAGGGTGTCTTAGGAAGAGTTGGGATACGCAAACAACACATTTCCAGTAGGACAAATATAAGTTCCAATATGAATGTGCACACAGCCTTGGTCACATGGAGACATGTTGAGGAAGATCCTGTTATCCACACTGTCTTTTCCTCCACTCCCAGAGCCTCTCCTCTCCAAATCTCTGATAGTAGTGGGGAGAATTGAGGGGAAAACATCGACTTTACTGTGCCATTTAAACTATTTGAGATGTCCTCATCCAAATCCACAAGCTTCATATCCCCCACCCTCCTCCCTCCTTCTATCCACTCCCAATTCATTCCAAACGGCTCAGATTCATTTTAAAAGTCATATTAAAGAGGAATTAGGGCTGTCCTGGTATTCAAGCATGAACACAACAACTTGAATTAAATAATCTGTTGCCCTTTCCCCATCTCACCCTCTCTCCCTCTTCGACGTCATTGTTGCGCTTGTGTTCGTTGATTAGTTTCCATATTCCCTCGGGTATTAGTGGGTTTGATACTCTTCTTAAAAACCTTTGGGCCTCTACTGTCCACTGTGCAACTAGCCATGCCCAAACAAGCAAAAACAAGGAGAGAGAGGGTTCTGAAATGTACACTACGTGATCAAAAATATGTGGACACCTACTCGTCCAACATCTCACTCCAAAATCATGGGCATTAATATGGAGTTGGTCCCCCTTTGCTGTTATAACAGCCTCCACTCTTCTGGGAAGGCTTTCCACTGGAACATTGCTGCAGGGGACTTGCGTCCATTCAGCCACAAGAGCATTAGTGAGGTTGGGCACTGATGTTGGGCGATTAGGCCTGGCTCACAGTCGGCGTTCCAATCCATCCCAAATGTGTAGATGTGGTTGTTGTCAAGTTCTTCCACACCGATCTCAACAAACCATTTCTCTATGGACTTCGCCTTGTGCATGACGGCATTGTCATGCTGAAACAGGAAAGGGCCTTCCCCAAACTGTTTCCACAAAGTTGGAAGCACAGAATCATCTAGAATGTCATCGTACTGTATGCTGTAGCATTATGATTTCTCTTCACTGGAACTAAGAGGACCGAGCCCGAACTATGAAAAACAGCCCCAGACCATTATTCCTCCTCTACCAAAATGTACAGTTGCCAAACCCAGATTCATCCATCGCACTGCCAGATTGTGAGGTATGATTTATCACTCCAGGGAACGAGTTTCCACTGCTCCACAGTGCAATGGCAGCAAGCTTTACACCACTCCAGCTGACGCATCGCATTATGCATGGTGATCTTAGGCTTGTGTGAGGCTGTTTGGCCATGGAAACCCATTTCATGAAGCTCCCGACAAACAGTTCTTGTGCTGACGTTGCTTCCAGAGGAAGATTGGAACTCGGTAGTGAGTGTTGCAACCAAGGACAGACCAATTTTTGGCGCAACCCTCTTCAGCACTCAGCAGTCCCATTCTGTGAGCCTGTGTGGCCTACCACTTCGCGGCTGAGCCGTTGTTGCTCCTAGACTTTGCACTTCACAATAACAGCACTTTCAGTTGACCGGGGCAGCTTTAGCAAAGCAGAAATTTAACAAGCTGACTTGTTGGAAAGATGGCATCCTATGAAGATGCCTGTTGAAAGTCACTGAGCTTTTCAGTAAAGCCGTTCTACTGCCAATGTTTTCTATAGCGATTGCATGGCTGTGTGCTCGATTTTATACACCTTTCAGCAACGGGTGTGGCTGAAATAGCCAAATCCACTCATTTGAAGGGGTGTCCACATACTTTTGTATATATAGTGTATCAGGGTTAAGGATATTTTCATTTAAATATGTCTCAATCAAGGATTTGGCAGGTGCTCCCATGGAAACTGCGGCCCATCTCTGGATTGTGTCTGTGTGAGTGTGTATGTTTGTGTGTCTGAGTGTGTGTGTGTGACCTCACAGCTGGACACTTTTAGCCGGTTAGTTTCGCTGCAGAAGCTGGGGCTGAGGAGTTGGTTCTTTTCAGAGGAGATTTAGATATACCTCTCCCCACTGACACACAGCATTACTTCCACATGTTGGAGTCCTGAGCTGCTCCACCAACCATTTACCAACATCTTTTCACTGCACTTTCTGCATGCATCAACAATGTAGACCAGTCAGGCACAGCATTGGATATGGAACTGCTACAAAGTTAATAGCCCTGTGTGAAAACGTAAATTAATATTATTATTAGTCAAATTATTTAGCAAAGAGTGGATACCTCACCAAGACTGCACAACTGATCAGATGAGATTCACACCACTAGAAGTATATGGCTGGATCAGCTGTCAGGTGCTGTCTCTGATAGTAGAGGCTATAGTGATGGTGGTAGTGCGACATTATTGGGATAACGATTCATTCTCTGATAAAACCCAACTTCATGTTTGTCCATGTAATGTAGAGTGAAGCAGCTTGTCCAGAGCCTGACTCAGATAAAACAGCCATGTGGTGATCTTCTCAGCTCCGCCGCCTCCGTTGACCACAGGAACTCATTTAAAGGCTTGTTTTAATAAAGGCACAAAAATGGATGCTGCCCTTCCAACTAAATTGATTACTTCCCCTTGAATTGAGAGATCATTGTCTGTCAGGAGACTTGGACCCCATGCTGTCTCTGCTGTGGTGGGGTGAGTGGCAGACAGAGCACGCAGGCTGAAGAGATCCGACAGTCTACAGGAGAGGAGAAAACCAATCTGGGAAAACCAATCTGACAGAATATCTTCACACTGCAGTACCCTGCTCTCTATCAAAAACCCATTGGCCCCTCGCTGGCCGTGTGTGTTGCTGTGTTGTTGCTTGTAAAGGAATGGGTTAATGCAGTGGGTGTGTGTGTGTGTGTGTGTGTGCGTGTGCGTGTGCGTGTGCGTGTGTGTGTGTGTGTGTGTGTGTGTGTGTGTGTGTGTGTGTGTGTGTGTGTGTGTGTGTGTTAGCATGGCTCAAGCTTTTGCATGGACTCAAGCTTAACATTATTGTCATCGATCGCCCACTAGGTGCCCTTGGAGAGTTTCTCAAAGAGCTTGGCAACTTGATAAGTTAATTTACTTGGCGACTTTAACCTGCCTTCAATTAATTTCTTTCCAATTACCTCTTTCCCCTCCTCACAAGGCAGGCAATATGCTTGACCTCATCTTTACTAGAGGCTGCTCACCTACTATTCTCACTACAACCCCCCTCCAGGTCTCTGATCACTACTTTGTTTCCTTTTCTATCTCCCTTTCCTCCAACCCTAACCATGAATGTTGTGTGCCGTCACAATATTCGCTATCCCTCTCTCCCACTACTCTTCTTTTCTATCATCTCTCCCTTCCGCTAAATCCTTCTCCCTTCTGTCTCCTGATTCTGTCTCTTCGGCACTACTCTCCTCCCATTCCGCATCCTATGACTCCTACTGTCCCCTTTCCTCCCGGGCGGCTCGGCTCTCCCCTCCTGCTCTGTGGGTGAGTGACTCATTGCGTGCTTAAAGAACAGGGCTGCGGACAGCTGAGCCAAAATGGAGGAAAATTCAACTTTTGGAGTGCTTATCATCCTTTCACTCCCTACTCTCTACCTTCTCTTCCGCTGTATCCACTGCTAAAGCCATTTTCTACCACTCTAGATTTCCTAACCCTAGGAAACTTTTCCATCTTCTCCTACCTCCTTAATCCTCCACCCCTCCCCCCTCCCTCTCTGCGGACGATTTTGTCAACAACTTTGAAAAAAAGGTTGACGACATCTGCTACTCATTCACTGAGCCTATTGAGTCTGTTGGTCTCACTCACACAGAACTACCCTACGCCTTGACCTCTTTCTCCCCTCTCTCTCCAGATGACATCCTGCAACTAGTGAGGTCTGGCCACCCGACAACCTGACCGCTCGACCCCATCCCATCCTCCCTTCTCCAGACCATCTCTGGAGACATTCTCCCATTCCGCATTTCCCTCATCAATTCATCTCTGACCACTTGCTGCGTCCCCTCTGACTTCAAAATGGCCCGAGTTGCTCCCCTCCTCAAGAAACCAACACTTTACTCATCCGACGTAAAAACTATAGACCTGTATCCCTTCTTTCTTTTCATTCCAAAATACTTTGAGCATGCTGTCTCTGATCAACTCTCTCATTATCTCTCTCTGAACGATCTTCTTGACCCTAACCAGTTTCAAGACGGGTCACTCAACTGAGACTGCTCTCCTCTGTCACAGAGTATCTCCACACTGCCAAAGCTGACTCTCTCTCCTCTGTTCTCATCCTCCTAGATCTATCTGCTGCCTTTGACACCGTGAACCATCAGATCCTCCACTCCACACTCTCAGGGCTGGGCGTCTCAGGCTACGTACTCTCACTGCTGGTGTCCCCCAGGGCTCGGTTCTAGGCCCTCTCCTCTTCTCTCTATACACCAAGTCACCCGGCTCCGTCATATCCTCGCATGGACTCTCCTATTGTTGGCATGACCCTGAACAACACCCTGTCGTTCTCTGCAGACATCAAAGCAGTGACCCGCTCCTGTAGGTTCATGCTCTACAACATCCATCGAGTACAACCTTACCTCACACAGGAAGTGGTGCAGGTCCTAATCCAAGCACTGTAGGCTGGGCTCCCCGCTTGTGCCATCAAACCCCTGCAACTTATCCAGAACGCAGCAGCCCACCTGGTTTTCAACCTCCCCAAGTTCTCTCATGTCACCCCACTCCTCCGCACATTCCACTGGCTTCCAGTTGAAGTTCACATCCACTACGAGACCATGGTGCTAACCTACAGAACAGCAAGAGGAACTGCCCCTCCCTACATTCAGGCTATGCTCAAACCCTACACCCCAACACGAGCACTCCATTCTGCCACATCAGGTTTCCTGGCCCACCCCTACGGGAGGGCAGCTCCCACTCAGTCCAGTCCAAGCTCTTCTCTGTCCTGGAACTCCAATGGTGGAAATGCTAGGCCAGCAGAGTCCCTTCCCATCTTGCGAAAAATATCTGAAACCTTTCAAACAGTATCTTAAATAATCCTCATCCTCACCTCGACCCCCCCCCCCCAAAAAGAAATATATGAAAATCTTTTAATTAACCAGCACTTGCACCTGACCGTCCCCACCCCTACCCCACCCCTCCTTCTAGCTCTGACTCTACTGACAGCTACGTTATTAAGGAAACATTTACTTTCAATGCCTCTGATTTGTGGTTGTCCAACCTAGCTATCTTAATATGAATGCACTAACTGGATAAGAGCGTCTGCTAAATGACTAACATGTCAAATGTAAACATTTAAATGTGGGATATGATGTCATATCTCCTGACATCATAATTCTGGTTACTCTATATCGTTTACTTATCCCACTCAGGTGACTGATATGAGTGGGAACCGTTCAATTTAGTATCAATGTCCTGATAAATTCAGTATGTATCTGAGGTCATAAGGTCAGTCAGGTAGGACACCTGTGTGCCTTTCTGGGCCTCCCCCCTCTCACAAAGCTCTGAATGATATGGTTCCTTTCCTCTCAGGAATGGCATCAGACATCTGTAAATTATAAAGCTATTTTCCTAATAATTACCCCCTCAACGGGGGTGACCTTTGTGCCTCCCCACCACAGCCGGAGCAGCACACAGGTAATTAATGCTCTGCGCACACACACAGATACACACACGTACACACCGTGCACACATACCCCTACTCCCATGGAGAGAGGGCTACACGGACCACTGGGCCCCCTGTGAAAATAATACCCTGCCCCTCCAGGACATCAATGACTGGGAAATGTGTGTGTTCATGTGAGTGGGAGGTGTTTAGTGTGTGGGAATAGCTGTGTAATGGTGTGTGAATCTTTAAGTGAGACTAAGAGAGGTTCTCTCATCTAGTTAGGACACTGTTCTAGTCAGAGCAGCTGCAGACTGTTATCTTATCTAGTTAGGACAATGTCCTAGTCAGGACAGACAGTTCTCTCATCTAGTTAGGTCAATGTTCTAGTCAGAGCAGCCACAGAATATTCTCTTATCTAGTTAGGACAATGTCCTAGTCAGGACAGACAGTTCTCTCATCTAGTTAGGACAATGTTCTAGTCAGAGCAGCTGCAGACTGTTTTCTCATCTAGTTAGGACACTATCCTAATCAGAGCAGACTGTTATCTTATCTAGTTAGAACAATGTTCTAGTCAGAGCAGCTGCAGACTGTTCTCTTATCTAGTTAGGACAATATTCTAGTCAGGACAGACTGTTCTCTTATCTAGTTAGGACAATGTTCTAGTCAGGACAGACTGTTCTCTCATCTAGTTAGGACAATTTTCTAGTCAGAGCAGCTGCAGACTGTTATCTTATCTAGTTAGAACACTGTTCTAGTCAGAGCAGACTGTTATCTCATCTAGCTAGGACAAGTTAATAGTCAGAGCAGACTGTTATGTTATCTAGTTAGGACAATGTTCTAGTCAGGACAGACTGTTCTCTCATCTAGTTAGGACACTATCCTGGTCAGAGCAGACTGTTATCTTATCTAGTTAGGACAATGTTCTAGTCAGGACAGACTGTTATCTCATCTAGTTAGGACAATTTAATAGTCAGAGCAGCTGCAGACTGTTATCTTATCTAGTTAGAACACTGTTCTAGTCAGAGCAGACTGTTATCTCATCTAGTTAGGACAAGTTAATAGTCAGAGCAGACTGTTATCTTATCTAGTTAGGACAATGTTCTAGTCAGGACAGACTGTTATCTCATCTAGATAGGACAATGCAGACTGTTATCTTATCTAGTTAGGACACCGTTCTAGTCAGGACAGACTGTTCTCTCATCTAGTTAGGACACTATCCTGGTCAGAGCAGACTGTTATCTTATCTAGTTAGGACAATGTTCTAGTCAGGACAGACTGTTCTCTCATCTAGTTAGGACAATGTTCTAGTCAGGACAGACTGTTCTCTCATCTAGTTAGGACACTATCCTGGTCAGAGCAGACTGTTATCTAATCTAGTTAGGACAATGTTCTAGTCAGGACAGACTGTTATCTCATCTAGTTAGGACAATTTAATAGTCAGAGCAGCTGCAGACTGTTCACTTATCTAGTTAGGACAATGTTCTAGTCAGGACAGACTGTTCTCTCATCTAGTTAGGACACTATCCTGATCAGAGCAGACTGTTATCTTATCTAGTTAGGACAATGTTCTAGTCAGGACAGACTGTTATCTCATCTAGTTAGGACAATTTAATAGTCAGAGCAGCTGCAGACTGTTATCTTATCTAGTTAGGACAATATTCTAGTCAGGACAGACTGTTATCTCATCTAGTTAGGACAATTTAATAGTCAGGGCAGCTGCAGACTGTTATCTTATCTAGTTAGGACAATGTTCTAGTCAGGACAGACTGTTATCTCATCTAGTTAGGACAATTTAATAGTCAGAGCAGACTGTTATCTTATCTAGTTAGGACACTATCCTGGTCAGATCAGACTGTTATCTCATCTAGTTAGGACAATTTAATAGTCAGAGCAGACTGTTATCTTATCTAGTTAGGAAACTGTTCTAGTCAGGACAGACTGTTCTCTCATCTAGTTAGGACAATGTTCTAGTCAGAGCAGCTGCAGACTGTTATCTTATCTAGTTAGGACACCGTTCTAGTCAGGACGGACTGTTCTCTCATCTAGTTAGGACACTATCCTGGTCAGAGCAGACTGTTATCTTATCTAGTTAGGACAATGTTCTAGTCAGGACAGACTGTTATCTCATCTAGTTAGGACAATTTAATAGTCAGAGCAGCTGCAGACTGTTATCTTATCTAGTTAGGACACCGTTCTAGTCAGGACAGACTGTTATCTCATCTAGTTAGGACAATTTTCTAGTCAGAGCAGCTGCAGACTGTTCTCTTATCTAGTTAGGACAATGTTCTAGTCAGGACAGACTGTTCTCTCATCTAATTAGGACAATTTTCTAGTCAGAGCAGCTGCAGACTGTTATCTTTTCTAGTTAGAACACTGTTCTAGTCAGAGCAGACCGTTCTCTTATCTAGTTAGGACACTATCCTGGTCAGATCAGACTGTTATCTCATCTAGTTAGGACAATTTAATAGTCAGAGCAGACTGTTATCTTATCTAGTTAGGACACTGTTCTAGTCAGGACAGACTGTTCTCTCATCTAGTTAGGACAATGTTCTAGTCAGAGCAGCTGCAGACTGTTATCTTATCTAGTTAGGAAACTGTTCTAGTCAGGACAGACTGTTCTCTCATCTAGTTAGGACAATGTTCTAGTCAGAGCAGCTGCAGACTGTTATCTTATCTAGTTAGGACACTGTTCTAGTCAGGACAGACTGTTCTCTCATCTAGTTAGGACAATGTTCTAGTCAGAGCAGCTGCAGACTGTTATCTTATCTAGTTAGGACAATGTTCTAGTCAGGACAGACTGTTCTCTCATCTAGTTAGGACACTATCCTGGTAAGAGCAGACTGTTCTCTCATCTAGTTAGGACAATGTTCTAGTCAGAGCAGCTGCAGACTGTTATCTTATCTAGTTAGGAAACTGTTCTAGTCAGGACAGACTGTTCTCTCATCTAGTTAGGACAATGTTCTAGTCAGAGCAGCTGCAGACTGTTATCTTATCTAGTTAGGACACTGTTCTAGTCAGGACATACTGTTCTCTCATCTAGTTAGGACAATGTTCTAGTCAGAGCAGCTGCAGACTGTTATCTTATCTAGTTAGGACACCGTTCTAGTCAGGACAGACTGTTATCTCATCTAGTTAGGACAAGTTAATAGTCAGAGCAGCTGCAGACTGTTATCTTATCTAGTTAGAACACTGTTCTAGTCAGAGCAGACTGTTATCTCATCTAGTTAGGACAAGTTAATAGTCAGGGCAGACTGTTATCTTATCTAGTTAGGACAATGTTCTAGTCAGGACAGACTGTTCTCTCATCTAGTTAGGACACTATCCTGGTCAGAGCAGACTGTTATCTTATCTAGTTAGGACAATTTAATAGCCAGAGCAGACTGTTATCTTATCTAGTTAGGACACTGTTCTAGTCAGGACAGACTGTTCTCTCATCTAGTTAGGACAATGTTCTAGTCAGAGCAGCTGCAGACTGTTCTCTCATCTAGTTAGGAAACTGTTCTAGTCAGGACAGACAGTTCTCTCATCTAGTTAGGACAATGTTCTAGTCAGAGCAGCTGCAGACTGTTATCTTATCTCGTTAGGACACTGTTCTAGTCAGGACAGACTGTTCTCTCATCTAGTTAGGACAATGTTCTAGTCAGAGCAGCTGCAGACTGTTATCTTATCTAGTTAGGACACTGTTCTAGTCAGGACAGACTGTTCTCTCATCTAGTTAGGACAATGTTCTAGTCAGAGCAGCTGCAGACTGTTATCTTATCTAGTTAGGACACTGTTCTAGTCAGAGCAGACTGTTATCTCATCTAGTTAGGACAAGTTAATAGTCAGGGCAGACTGTTATCTTATCTAGTTAGGACAATGTTCTAGTCAGGACAGACTGTTCTCTCATCTAGTTAGGACACTATCCTGGTCAGAGCAGACTGTTATCTTATCTAGTTAGGACAATTTAATAGTCAGAGCAGACTGTTATCTTATCTAGTTAGGACACTATCCTGGTCAGACAGACTGTTATCTCATCTAGTTAGGACAATTTAATAGTCAGAGCAGACTGTTCTCTCATCTAGTTAGGACAATGTTCTAGTCAGAGCAGCTGCAGATTGTTATCTTATCTAGTTAGGACACTGTTCTAGTCAGGACAGACTGTTCTCTCATCTAGTTAGGACAATGTTCTAGTCAGAGCAGCTGCAGACTGTTATCTTATCTAGTTAGGACACCGTTATAGTCAGGACAGACTGTTATCTCATCTAGTTAGGACAATTTTCTAGTCAGAGCAGCTGCAGACTGTTCTCTTATCTAGTTAGGACACTGTTCTAGTCAGAGCAGACCGTTCTCTTATCTAGTTAGGACACTATCCTGGTCAGATCAGACTGTTATCTCATCTAGTTAGGACAATTTAATAGTCAGAGCAGCTGCAGACTGTTATCTTATCTAGTTAGGACAATGTTCTAGTCAGGACAGACTGTTATCTCATCTAGTTAGGACAATTTAATAGTCAGAGCAGACTGTTATCTTATCTAGTTAGGACACTATCCTGGTCAGATCAGACTGTTATCTCATCTAGTTAGGACAATTTAATAGTCAGAGCAGACTGTTATCTTATCTAGTTAGGACACTATCCTGGTCAGATCAGACTGTTATCTCATCTAGTTAGGACAATTTAATAGTCAGAGCAGACTGTTATCTTATCTAGTTAGGAAACTGTTCTAGTCAGGACAGACTGTTCTCTCATCTAGTTAGGACAATGTTCTAGTCAGAGCAGCTGCAGACTGTTATCTTATCTAGTTAGGACACTGTTCTAGTCAGGACAGACTGTTCTCTCATCTAGTTAGGACACTATCCTGGTCAGAGCAGACTGTTATCTTATCTAGTTAGGACAATGTTCTAGTCAGGACAGACTGTTATCTCATCTAGTTAGGACAATTTAATAGTCAGAGCAGCTGCAGACTGTTATCTTATCTAGTTAGGACACCGTTCTAGTCAGGACAGACTGTTATCTCATCTAGTTAGGACAATTTTCTAGTCAGAGCAGCTGCAGACTGTTCTCTTATCTAGTTAGGACAATGTTCTAGTCAGGACAGACTGTTCTCTCATCTAATTAGGACAATTTTCTAGTCAGAGCAGCTGCAGACTGTTATCTTTTCTAGTTAGAACACTGTTCTAGTCAGAGCTGCAGACCGTTCTCTTATCTAGTTAGGACACTATCCTGGTCAGATCAGACTGTTATCTCATCTAGTTAGGACAATTTAATAGTCAGAGCAGACTGTTATCTTATCTAGTTAGGACACTGTTCTAGTCAGGACAGACTGTTCTCTCATCTAGTTAGGACAATGTTCTAGTCAGAGCAGCTGCAGACTGTTATCTTATCTAGTTAGGAAACTGTTCTAGTCAGGACAGACTGTTCTCTCATCTAGTTAGGACAATGTTCTAGTCAGAGCAGCTGCAGACTGTTATCTTATCTAGTTAGGACACTGTTCTAGTCAGGACAGACTGTTCTCTCATCTAGTTAGGACAATGTTCTGGTCAGAGCTGCAGACTGTTATCTTATCTAGTTAGGACAATGTTCTAGTCAGGACAGACTGTTCTCTCATCTAGTTAGGACACTATCCTGGTAAGAGCAGACTGTTCTCTCATCTAGTTAGGACAATGTTCTAGTCAGAGCAGCTGCAGACTGTTATCTTATCTAGTTAGGAAACTGTTCTAGTCAGGACAGACTGTTCTCTCATCTAGTTAGGACAATGTTCTATCAGAGCAGCTGCAGACTGTTATCTTATCTAGTTAGGACACTGTTCTAGTCAGACTGTTCTCTCATCTAGTTAGGACAATGTTCTAGTCAGAGCAGCTGCAGACTGTTATCTTATCTAGTTAGGACACTGTTCTAGTCAGGACAGACTGTTATCTCATCTAGTTAGGACAAGTTAATAGTCAGAGCAGCTGCAGACTGTTATCTTATCTAGTTAGGACACTGTTCTAGTCAGGACAGACTGTTATCTCATCTAGTTAGGACAAGTTAATAGTCAGGGCAGACTGTTATCTTATCTAGTTAGGACAATGTTCTAGTCAGGACAGACTGTTCTCTCATCTAGTTAGGACACTATCCTGGTCAGAGCAGACTGTTATCTTATCTAGTTAGGACAATTTAATAGCCAGAGCAGACTGTTATCTTATCTAGTTAGGACACTGTTCTAGTCAGGACAGACTGTTCTCTCATCTAGTTAGGACAATGTTCTAGTCAGAGCAGCTGCAGACTGTTCTCTCATCTAGTTAGGAAACTGTTCTAGTCAGGACAGACAGTTCTCTCATCTAGTTAGGACAATGTTCTAGTCAGAGCAGCTGCAGACTGTTATCTTATCTCGTTAGGACACTGTTCTAGTCAGGACAGACTGTTCTCTCATCTAGTTAGGACAATGTTCTAGTCAGAGCAGCTGCAGACTGTTATCTTATCTAGTTAGGACACTGTTCTAGTCAGGACAGACTGTTCTCTCATCTAGTTAGGACAATGTTCTAGTCAGAGCAGCTGCAGACTGTTATCTTATCTAGTTAGGACACTGTTCTAGTCAGAGCAGACTGTTATCTCATCTAGTTAGGACAAGTTAATAGTCAGGGCAGACTGTTATCTTATCTAGTTAGGACAATGTTCTAGTCAGGACAGACTGTTCTCTCATCTAGTTAGGACACTATCCTGGTCAGAGCAGACTGTTATCTTATCTAGTTAGGACAATTTAATAGTCAGAGCAGACTGTTATCTTATCTAGTTAGGACACTATCCTGGTCAGATCAGACTGTTATCTCATCTAGTTAGGACAATTTAATAGTCAGAGCAGACTGTTCTCTCATCTAGTTAGGACAATGTTCTAGTCAGAGCAGCTGCAGATTGTTATCTTATCTAGTTAGGACACTGTTCTAGTCAGGACAGACTGTTCTCTCATCTAGTTAGGACAATGTTCTAGTCAGAGCAGCTGCAGACTGTTATCTTATCTAGTTAGGACACCGTTATAGTCAGGACAGACTGTTATCTCATCTAGTTAGGACAATTTTCTAGTCAGAGCAGCTGCAGACTGTTCTCTTATCTAGTTAGGACACTGTTCTAGTCAGAGCAGACCGTTCTCTTATCTAGTTAGGACACTATCCTGGTCAGATCAGACTGTTATCTCATCTAGTTAGGACAATTTAATAGTCAGAGCAGCTGCAGACTGTTATCTTATCTAGTTAGAACACTGTTCTAGTCAGAGCAGACTGTTATCTCATCTAGTTAGGACAAGTTAATAGTCAGGGCAGACTGTTATCTTATCTAGTTAGGACAATGTTCTAGTCAGGACAGACTGTTCTCTCATCTAGTTAGGACACTATCCTGGTAAGAGCAGACTGTTCTCTCATCTAGTTAGGACAATGTTCTAGTCAGAGCAGCTGCAGACTGTTATCTTATCTAGTTAGGAAACTGTTCTAGTCAGGACAGACTGTTCTCTCATCTAGTTAGGACAATGTTCTAGTCAGAGCAGCTGCAGACTGTTATCTTATCTAGTTAGGACACTGTTCTAGTCAGGACAGACTGTTCTCTCATCTAGTTAGGACAATGTTCTAGTCAGAGCAGCTGCAGACTGTTATCTTATCTAGTTAGGACACTGTTCTAGTCAGAGCAGACTGTTATCTCATCTAGTTAGGACAAGTTAATAGTCAGGGCAGACTGTTATCTTATCTAGTTAGGACAATGTTATCTTATCTAGTTAGGACACTATCCTGGTCAGAGCAGACTGTTATCTTATCTAGTTAGGACAATTTAATAGTCAGAGCAGACTGTTATCTTATCTAGTTAGGACACTATCCTGGTCAGATCAGACTGTTATCTCATCTAGTTAGGACAATTTAATAGTCAGAGCAGACTGTTATCTTATCTAGTTAGGACACTGTTCTAGTCAGGACAGACTGTTCTCTCATCTAGTTAGGACAATGTTCTAGTCAGAGCAGCTGCAGATTGTTATCTTATCTAGTTAGGACACTGTTCTAGTCAGGACAGACTGTTCTCTCATCTAGTTAGGACAATGTTCTAGTCAGAGCAGCTGCAGACTGTTATCTTATCTAGTTAGGACACCGTTATAGTCAGGACAGACTGTTATCTCATCTAGTTAGGACAATTTTCTAGTCAGAGCAGCTGCAGACTGTTCTCTTATCTAGTTAGGACACTGTTCTAGTCAGAGCAGACCGTTCTCTTATCTAGTTAGGACACTATCCTGGTCAGGACAGACTGTTATCTCATCTAGTTAGGACAATTTAATAGTCAGAGCAGCTGCAGACTGTTATCTTATCTAGTTAGAACACTGTTCTAGTCAGAGCAGACTGTTATCTCATCTAGTTAGGACAAGTTAATAGTCAGGGCAGACTGTTATCTTATCTAGTTAGGACAATGTTCTAATCAGGACAGACTGTTCTCTCATCTAGTTAGGACACTATCCTGGTAAGAGCAGACTGTTCTCTCATCTAGTTAGACAATGTTAGGAGCTGCAGACTGTTATCTTATCTAGTTAGGAAACTGTTCTAGTCAGGACAGACTGTTCTCTCATCTAGTTAGGACAATGTTCTAGTCAGAGCAGCTGCAGACTGTTATCTTATCTAGTTAGGACACTGTTCTAGTCAGGACAGACTGTTCTCTCATCTAGTTAGGACAATGTTCTAGTCAGAGCAGCTGCAGACTGTTATCTTATCTAGTTAGGACACTGTTCTAGTCAGGACAGACTGTTCTCTCATCTAGTTAGGACAATGTTCTAGTCAGAGCAGCTGCAGACTGTTATCTTATCTAGTTAGGACACCGTTCTAGTCAGGACAGAGTGTTATCTCATCTAGTTAGGACAATTTAATAGTCAGAGCAGCTGCAGACTGTTATCTTATCTAGTTAGGACAATGTTCTAGTCAGGACAGACTGTTATCTCATGTAGTTAGGACAATTTAATAGTCAGAGCAGCTGCAGACTGTTATCTCATCTAGTTAGGACAATGTAATAGTCAGAGCAGCTGCAGACTGTTATCTTATCTAGTTAGGACAATGTTCTAGTCAGGACAGACTGTTCTTCATCTCAATTAGTTGCAGACTGTTATCTTATCTAGTTATGACACTGTTCTAGTCAGAGCAGACTGTTATCTCATCTAGTTAGGACAAGTTAATAGTCAGAGCAGACTGTTATCTTATCTAGTTAGGACAATGTTCTAGTCAGGACAGACTGTTCTCTCATCTAGTTAGGACAATTTAATAGTCAGAGCAGCTGCAGACTGTTATCTTATCTAGTTAGGATACTGTTCTAGTCAGAGCAGACTGTTATCTCATCTAGTTAGGACAGTGTTCTAGTCAGAGCAGCTGCAGACTGTTATCTTATCTAGTTAGGACACCGTTCTAGTCAGAACAGACTGTTATCTCATCTAGTTAGGACAATTTTCTAGTCAGAGCAGCTGCAGACTGTTATCTTATCTAGTTACAACACTGTTCTAGTCAGAGCAGACCGTTCTCTTATCTAGTTAGGACACTATCCTGGTCAGATCAGACTGTTATCTCATCTAATTAGGACAAGTTAATAGTCAGAGCAGACTGTTATCTTATCTAGTTAGGACAATGTTCTAGTCAGGACAGACTGTTCTCTCATCTAGTTAGGACACTATCCTGGTAAGAGCAGACTGTTCTCTCATCTAGTTAGGACAATGTTCTAGTCAGAGCAGCTGCAGACTGTTATCTTATCTAGTTAGGACACTGTTCTAGTCAGGACAGACTGTTCTCTCATCTAGTTAGGACAATGTTCTAGTCAGAGCAGCTGCAGACTGTTATCTTATCTAGTTAGGACACCGTTCTAGTCAGGACAGACTGTTCTCTCATTTAGTTAGGACACTATCCTGGTCAGAGCAGACTGTTATCTTATCTAGTTAGGACAATGTAATAGTCAGAGCAGACTGTTATCTTATCTAGTTAGGACACTATCCTGGTCAGATCAGACTGTTATCTCATCTAGTTAGGACAATTTAATAGTCAGAGCAGACTGTTATCTTATCTAGTTAGGACACTGTTCTAGTCAGGACAGACTGTTCTCTCATCTAGTTAGGACAATGTTCTAGTCAGAGCAGCTGCAGACTGTTCTCTCATCTAGTTAGGAAACTGTTCTAGTCAGGACAGACAGTTCTCTCATCTAGTTAGGACAATGTTCTAGTCAGAGCAGCTGCAGACTGTTATCTTATCTAGTTAGGAGACTGTTCTAGTCAGGACAGACTGTTCTCTCATCTAGTTAGGACAATGTTCTAGTCAGAGCAGCTGCAGACTGTTATCTTATCTAGTTAGGGCACCGTTATAGTCAGGACAGACTGTTATCTCATCTAGTTAGGACAATTTTCTAGTCAGAGCAGCTGCAGACTGTTCTCTTATCTAGTTAGGACACTGTTCTAGTCAGAGCAGACCGTTCTCTTATCTAGTTAGGACACTATCCTGGTCAGATCAGACTGTTATCTCATCTAGTTAGGACAATTTAATAGTCAGAGCAGCTGCAGACTGTTATCTTATCTAGTTAGGACAATGTTCTAGTCAGGACAGACTGTTCTCTCATCTAGTTAGGACAATTTAATAGTCCGAGCAGCTGCAGACTGTTATCTTATCTAGTTATAACACTGTTCTAGTCAGAGCAGACTGTTATCTCATCTAGTTAGGACAAGTTAATAGTCAGAGCAGACTGTTATCTTATCTAGTTAGAACACTGTTCTAGTCAGAGCAGACCGTTCTCTTATCTAGTTAGGACACTATCCTGGTCAGATCAGACTGTTATCTCATCTAGTTAGGACAAGTTAATAGTCAGAGCAGACTGTTATCTTATCTAGTTAGGACAATGTTCTAGTCAGGACAGACTGTTCTCTCATCTAGTTAGGACACTATCCTGGTCAGAGCAGACTGTTATCTTATCTAGTTAGGACAATGTTCTAGTCAGGACAGACTGTTATCTCATCTAGTTAGGACAATTTAATAGTCAGAGCAGCTGCATACTGTTATCTTATCTAGTTAGAACACTGTTCTAGTCAGAGCAGACTGTTCTCTCATCTAGTTAGGACAATGTTCTAGTCAGAGCAGCTGCAGACTGTTATCTTATCTAGTTAGGACACCGTTCTAGTCAGGACAGACTGTTATCTCATCTAGTTAGGACAATTTAATAGTCAGAGCAGCTGCAGACTGTTATCTTATCTAGTTAGGACAATGTTCTAGTCAGGACAGACTGTTATCTCAATTAGTTAGGACAATTTAATAGTCAGAGCAGCTGCAGACTGTTATCTTATCTAGTTAGAACACTGTTCTAGTCAGGACAGACTGTTATCTCATCTAGTTAGGACAATTTAATAGTCAGAGCAGCTGCAGACTGTTATCTTATCTAGTTAGGATACTGTTCTAGTCAGAGCAGACTGTTATCTCATCTAGTTAGGACAGTGTTCTAGTCAGAGCAGCTGCAGACTGTTATCTTATCTAGTTAGGACACCGTTCTAGTCAGAACAGACTGTTATCTCATCTAGTTAGGACAATTTTCTAGTCAGAGCAGCTGCAGACTGTTATCTTATCTAGTTACAACACTGTTCTAGTCAGAGCAGACCGTTCTCTTATCTAGTTAGGACACTATCCTGGTCAGATCAGACTGTTATCTCATCTAATTAGGACAAGTTAATAGTCAGAGCAGACTGTTATCTTATCTAGTTAGGACAATGTTCTAGTCAGGACAGACTGTTCTCTCATCTAGTTAGGACACTATCCTGGTAAGAGCAGACTGTTCTCTCATCTAGTTAGGACAATGTTCTAGTCAGAGCAGCTGCAGACTGTTATCTTATCTAGTTAGGACACTGTTCTAGTCAGGACAGACTGTTCTCTCATCTAGTTAGGACAATGTTCTAGTCAGAGCAGCTGCAGACTGTTATCTTATCTAGTTAGGACACTGTTCTAGTCAGGACAGACTGTTCTCTCATCTAGTTAGGACAATGTTCTAGTCAGAGCAGCTGCAGACTGTTATCTTATCTAGTTAGGACACCGTTCTAGTCAGGACAGACTGTTATCTCATCTAGTTAGGACAATTTAATAGTCAGAGCAGCTGCAGACTGTTATCTTATCTAGTTAGGACAATGTTCTAGTCAGGACAGACTGTTCTCTCATCTAGTTAGGACAATTTAATAGTCAGAGCAGCTGCAGACTGTTATCTTATCTAGTTATAACACTGTTCTAGTCAGAGCAGACTGTTATCTCATCTAGTTAGGACAAGTTAATAGTCAGAGCAGACTGTTATCTTATCTAGTTAGGACACCGTTCTAGTCAGGACAGACTGTTATCTCATCTAGTTAGGACAATTTAATAGTCAGAGCAGCTGCAGACTGTTATCTTATCTAGTTAGGACAATGTTCTAGTCAGGACAGACTGTTATCTCATCTAGTTAGGACAATTGAATAGTCAGAGCAGCTGCAGACTGTTATCTTATCTAGTTAGAACACTGTTCTAGTCAGAGCAGACTGTTATCTCATCTAGTTAGGACAATGTTCTAGTCAGAGCAGCTGCAGACTGTTATCTTATCTAGTTAGGACACCGTTCTAGTCAGGACAGACTGTTATCTCATCTAGTTAGGACAATTTTCTAGTCAGAGCAGCTGCAGACTGTTCTCTTATCTAGTTAGGACAATGTTCTAGTCAGGACAGACTGTTCTCTCATCTAATTAGGACAATTATCTAGTCAGAGCAGCTGCAGACTGTTCTCTTATCTAGTTAGGACAATGTTCTAGTCAGGACAGACTGTTCTCTCATCTAATTAGGACAATTATCTAGTCAGAGCAGCTGCAGACTGTTATCTTATCTAGTTAGAACACTGTTCTAGTCAGAGCAGACCGTTCTCTTATCTAGTTAGGACACTATCCTGGTCAGATCAGACTGTTATCTCATCTAGTTAGGACAATTTAATAGTCAGAGCAGACTGTTATCTTATCTAGTTAGGACACTATCCTGGTCAGATCAGACTGTTATCTCATCTAGTTAGGACAATTTAATAGTCAGAGCAGACTGTAGTTAGGTCAGGACAGACTGTTCTCTCATCTAGTTAGGACAATTTTCTAGTCAGAGCAGCTGCAGACTGTTATCTTATCTAGTTAGGACAATGTTCTAGTCAGGACAGACTGTTCTCTCATCTAGTTAGGACAATTTAATAGTCAGAGCAGCTGCAGACTGTTATCTTATCTAGTTATAACACTGTTCTAGTCAGAGCAGACTGTTATCTCATCTAGTTAGGACAAGTTAATAGTCAGAGCAGACTGTTATCTTATCTAGTTAGGACACTGTTCTAGTCAGGACAGACTGTTATCTCATCTAGTTAGGACAATTTAATAGTCAGAGCAGCTGCAGACTGTTATCTTATCTAGTTAGGACACCGTTCTAGTCAGGACAGACTGTTATCTCATCTAGTTAGGACAATTTTCTAGTCAGAGCAGCTGCAGACTGTTCTCTTATCTAGTTAGGACAATGTTCTAGTCAGGACAGACTGTTCTCTCATCTAATTAGGACAATTATCTAGTCAGAGCAGCTGCAGACTGTTATCTTATCTAGTTAGAACACTGTTCTAGTCAGAGCAGACCATTCTCTTATCTAGTTAGGACACTATCCTGGTCAGATCAGACTGTTCTCTCATCTAGTTAGGACAATTTAATAGTCAGAGCAGACTGTTATCTTATCTAGTTAGGACACTATCCTGGTCAGATCAGACTGTTATCTCATCTAGTTAGGACAATTTAATAGTCAGAGCAGACTGTTATCTTATCTAGTTAGGACACTGTGCTAGTCAGGACAGACTGTTCTCTCATCTAGTTAGGACAATGTTCTAGTCAGATGAGCTGCAGACTGTTATCTTATCTAGTTAGGACACTGTTCTTGTCAGGACATACTGTTCTCTCATCTAGTTAGGACAATGTTCTAGTCAGAGCAGCTGCATACTGTTCTCTCATCTAGTTAGGACACTGTCCTAATCAGAGCAGACTGTTATCTTATCTAGTTAGGACAATGTTCTAGTCAGAGCAGCTGCAGACTGTTCTCTTATGTAGTTAGGACACTATCCTAATCAGAGCAGACTGTTATCTTATCTAGTTAGGACAATGTTCTAGTCAGGACAGACTGTTATCTCATCTAGTTAGGACAATTTTCTAGTCGATGCAGTTGCATACTGTTATCTTATCTAGTTAGGACAATGTTCTAGTCAGGACAGACTGTTCTCTTATCTAGTAAGGACAATGTTCTAGTCAGAGCAGCTGCAGACTGTTCTCTTATCTAGTTAGGAAAACGTTCTAGTCAGGACAGACTGTGCTCTCATCTAGTTAGGACAATGTTCTAGTCAGAGCAGCTGCAGACTGTTCTCTCATCTAGTTAGGACACTATCCTAATCAGAGCAGACTGTTATCTTATCTAGTTAGGACACTATCCTGGTCAGAGCAGACTGTTATCTTATCTAGTTAGGACAATGTCAATTTGAATGCACAAAAATACTGTGACGAGATCCTGAGGCCCATTGTGAGGCCCGCCGATAAAGGTGCAACAGATGCGTATCTGTATTCCCAGTCAGGTGAAATCCATAGATTAGGGCCTAATGAATTTATTTCAATTGACGGATTTCCTCATATGAACTGTAACTGAACCTTCTCTCAATTCTCCTCTCTCTTCTCTCTCCCTATCTTTTAGTGTTCCTGTCAATACGGTGGCCATTTTGAGGCCAGGGCCTTCTGTACCTGGGCTCAAAATCTGATTGCCTAAGGACTTCCCCTCTGCCTTTGTATGGGGGGAATCAGAGAGAGAGGGAGAAAGGAGGGACAACGGAGGGAGAACGGAGGGGAGAACTTGGTAAAAAGAACCTCAGCGGGAGATGATGATGCCCCATCCCAGCCTCCTTTGCTCCATCGGGGGGTTAAACGCATGCTTCTTATTTAGCCAATAAGACAATCGAGGGTTTGTAGAGTCTGTTAGTCAGGACGTTGATAAACAACTCTGTGTGAACCAGGGGCTGCTCAGGATCTTGGAGAGAGTCTATGCCTGCTGACAACCCAAGACCTCATGTGTCAAAGACCTCATAGTTACTCATCCCCAGTGTCTTTCTCTCCCCATCTTCCTCTGAGTCTTCTCCACAGCACCACAGTCACATAGAGGATGTCAGATGCCTTATTGTGTAAGCTCTCAGATAGACAGACAGACGGAGGGAGGGAGGGAGGGAGGGGGTAGGGAGGGAGGGGGTGGGGGGTAGCGAGGGAGGGAGGGAGGGAGGGAGGGAGGGAGGGAGGGAGGGAGGGGGAAAAAGTGTGTGAGAGAGGGGGAGGGGAGGGGAGGGGAAAAGTCATAAAAAATACAAAGGCATTTAGGAGATTAAACCTTATTTTCAAAACTTTGTCATTGCTTATAATTGAAAGTGTGATTTATTGGTGTTGTGTTATCAGGATAATTCATAGCTCTGATCATAAATACTGGGTCCGCCAATGTCATTTAACGACATTTAAGACTTCTGCTTTTTAATGAAATGTTTACGCAAGAGCGGCAAAGGCCCGAGAGAAAATATGTGTGTGTGTATGTGTGTGTGTGTTTGTGTTCTTTGATATGTTTTTATCAAGAGTAATTATTGTGGGACTTAATTAGAGCTTCATTGACCACCACGGTCCACTGAAACACAAGGTTGTCACGTTCTGACCCTAGTTCTTGTGTTATTTGTTTGTTTTAGTTGGTCAGGACGTGAGCTGGGTGGGCATTCTATGTTTTGTGTTTCTAGGTTGGTTTTCTGTGTTCGGCCTAGTATGGTTCTCAATCAGAGGCAGGTGTCGTTAGTTGTCTCTGAGTGAGAATCATACTTAAGTAGCCTGGGTTTCACTGTTGTTTTGTGGGTGATTGTTTCCGTGTCTGTGTTTGTCACCACACGGTACTGTTTCGTCACGTTTATTGTTTTTGTATTCATAGTGTTCAGTTTATGTTTTCTAAATTAACAACCATGGACACTTACCATGCTGCGCATTGGTCCTCCGATCCTTCTCGCATCTCCTCCTCAGGTGAAGAGGAGGAAAACCCTTACAAAGGTCCTGTTTTCCTCCTAACAACACACACACACACAGAGAAAGAGAGGAGAGAGAGGGGGAGAGAGAGGAGGAGAGAGCGAGAGAGAGGCGGAGATAGGGGGAGAGAAAGAGAGAAGAGAGAGGAGGAGAGAGCGAGAGAGAGAGAGAGATGGGGAAGAGAGAGAGAGGGAGAGAAAGAGAGAGGAGAAATGAGAGCGAGAGCAAGAGGGAGAGAGAGCGAGAGAGAAAGAGACACACGTGTACACACTGCTCTCACACTTCATCGCCTCAATTACTAAACAGAAAATTATTACATTATTGAATTCTAAGACAATTGAATCTGTGGCAAATAATAATAACTAATTTGCATGTTGTGCAGATTGATTATCGAGAAGAAAGAGCATGAAATTGAACAACACCAGTTATGACAGTAAAAGTCTAATTAATAGAAGGGGAACTGTTAAATGGTTGGAGGGAGAGGCAGAGAGGCAGAGTGTTTTGGACTATCCACACTGCTGTTACTGGACTGTGTCACGTTCTGACCATTGTTCGTGTGTGTTTTCCTTGTTTTAGTGTTGGTCAGGACGTGAGCTGGGTGGGCATTCTATAAATGTGTGTCTGGTTTGTCTATTTCTATGTTTGGCCTGATATGGTTCTCAATCAATCAGTCATTGGCAGGTGTAGCCTGTTTTGTGTTGGGTTTGTGGGTGATTGTCTCTGGCACCAGATAGGACTGTTTTGGTTTTTCACGGTTCTTGTTTTGTAGGAGTTTTGTCCACACTGCTGTTACTGGACTGTCTGTCAGTGAGTGTTTTGGACTATCACACTGGTTTTTGTCAGTGGTTTTGGACTATCACATGCTGTTACTGGAGTCTGTCAGTGAGTGTTTGGTTTGTGCTGATTTGGACTGTCTCTTGTGTTTGTGGCACCAGATAGGACTGTCTTTGGTTTTGGACTATCCACACTGGTTCTTACTTTTGTCAGTGAGTGTTGGACTATTCATCTTTACTTAAAGATGTCTGTCAGTGAGTGTTTTGACTATCCACACTGCTGTTTTGCTGTGTCTTCAGTGAGTGTTTTGGACTATCCACACTGCTGTTACTGGACTGTCTGTCAGTGAGTGTTTTGGACTATCCACACTGCTGTTACTGGACTGTCTGTCAGTGAGTGTTTTGGACTATCCACACTGCTGTTACTGGACTGTCTGTCAGTGAGTGTTTTGGACTATCCACACTGCTGTTACTGGGCTGTGTCTGTCAGTGAGTGTTTTGGACTATCCACACTGCTGTTACTGGACTGTCTGTCAGTGAGTGTTTTGGACTATCCACACTGCTGTTACTGACTGTGTCTGTCAGTGAGTGTTTTGGACTATCCACACTGCTGTTACTGGACTGTGTCTGTCAGTGAGTGTTTTGGACTATCCACACTGCTGTTACTGGACTGTCTGTCAGTGAGTGTTTTGGACTATCCACACTGCTGTTACTGGACTGTCTGTCAGTGAGTGTTTTGGACTATCCACACTGCTGTTACTGGACTGTCTGTCAGTGAGTGTTTTGGACTATCCACACTGCTGTTACTGGACTGTGTCTGTCAGTGAGTGTTTTGGACTATCCACACTGCTGTTACTGGACTGTCTGTCAGTGAGTGTTTTGGACTATCCACACTGCTGTTACTGGACTGTCTGTCAGTGAGTGTTTTGGACTATCCACACTGCTGTTACTGGACTGTCTGTCAGTGAGTGTTTTGGACTATCCACACTGCTGTTACTGGACTGTGTCTGTCAGTGAGTGTTTTGGACTATCCACACTGCTGTTACTGGACTGTCTGTCAGTGAGTGTTTTGGACTATCCACACTGCTGTTACTGGACTGTCTGTCAGTGAGTGTTTTGGACTATCCACACTGCTGTTACTGTGCTGTGTCTGTCAGTGAGTGTTTTGGACTATCCACACTGCTGTTACTGGACTGTCTGTCAGTGAGTGTTTTGGACTATCCACACTGCTGTTACTGGACTGTCTGTCAGTGAGTGTTTTGGACTATCCACACTGCTGTTACTGGACTGTCTGTCAGTGAGTGTTTTGGACTATCCACACTGCTGTTACTGGACTGTGTCTGTCAGTGAGTGTTTTGGACTATCCACACTGCTGTTACTGGACTGTCTGTCAGTGAGTGTTTTGGACTATCCACACTGCTGTTACTGGACTGTCTGTCAGTGAGTGTTTTGGACTATCCACACTGCTGTTACTGGACTGTGTCTGTCAGTGAGTGTTTTGGACTATCCCACACTGTTGCTGTCTGTCAGTGAGTGTTTTGGACTATCCACACTGCTGTTACTGGACTGTCTGTCAGTGAGTGTTTTGGACTATCCACACTGCTGTTACTGGACTGTCTGTCAGTGAGTGTTTTGGACTATCCACACTGCTGTTACTGGACTGTCTGTCAGTGAGTGTTTTGGACTATCCACACTGCTGTTACTGGCTGTGTCTGTCAGTGAGTGTTTTGGACTATCCACACTGCTGTTACTGGCTGTCTGTTAGTGTTTTGGACTATCCACACTGCTGTTACTGGACTGTCTGTCAGTGAGTGTTTTGGACTATCCACACTGCTGTTACTGGACTGTCTGTCAGTGAGTGTTTTGGACTATCCACACTGCTGTTACTGTGCTGTGTCTGTCAGTGAGTGTTTTGGACTATCCACACTGCTGTTACTGGCTGTGTCTGTCAGTGAGTGTTTTGGACTATCCACACTGCTGTTACTGGACTGTGTCTGTCAGTAAGTGTTTTGGACTATCCACACTGCTGTTACTGGACTGTCTGTCAGTGAGTGTTTTGGACTATCCACACTGCTGTTACTGGACTGTCTGTCAGTGAGTGTTTTGGACTATCCACACTGCTGTTACTGGACTGTCTGTCAGTGAGTGTTTTGGACTATCCACACTGCTGTTACTGGACTGTCTGTCAGTGAGTGTTTTGGACTATCCACACTGCTGTTACTGGACTGTGTCTGTCAGTGAGTGTTTTGGACTATCCACACTGCTGTTACTGTGCTGTGTCTGTCAGTGAGTGTTTTGGACTATCCACACTGCTGTTACTGGACTGTCTGTCAGTGAGTGTTTTGGACTATCCACACTGCTGTTACTGGACTGTCTGTCAGTGAGTGTTTTGGACTATCCACACTGCTGTTACTGGCTGTGTCTGTCAGTGAGTGTTTTGGACTATCCACACTGCTGTTACTGGCTGTGTCTGTCAGTGAGTGTTTTGGACTATCCACACTGCTGTTACTGGACTGTCTGTCAGTGAGTGTTTTGGACTATCCACACTGCTGTTACTGGACTGTGTCTGTCAGTGAGTGTTTTGGACTATCCACACTGCTGTTACTGCTGTTGTCTGGTTACTGTCTGTCAGTGAGTGTTTTGGACTATCCACACTGCTGTTACTGGACTGTCTGTCAGTGAGTGTTTTGGACTATCCACACTGCTGTTACTGGACTGTCTGTCAGTGAGTGTTTTGGACTATCCACACTGCTGTTACTGGACTGTGTCTGTCAGTGAGTGTTTTGGACTATCCACACTGCTGTTACTGGACTGTCTGTCAGTGAGTGTTTTGGACTATCCACACTGCTGTTACTGGACTGTCTGTCAGTGAGTGTTTTGGACTATCCACACTGCTGTTACTGGACTGTCTGTCAGTGAGTGTTTTGGACTATCCACACTGCTGTTACTGGACTGTGTCTGTCAGTGAGTGTTTTGGACTATCCACACTGCTGTTACTGGACTGTGTCTGTCAGTGAGTGTTTTGGACTATCCACACTGCTGTTACTGGACTGTCTCCACACTGCTGTTACTGGACTGTCTGTCAGTGAGTGTTTTGGACTATCCACACTGTCTGTCAGTGAGTGTTTTGGACTATCCACACTGCTGTTACTGGGCTGTCTGTCAGTGAGTGTTTTGGACTATCCACACTGCTGTTACTGTGCTGTGTCTGTCAGTGAGTGTTTTGGACTATCCACACTGCTGTTACTGGGCTGTGTCTGTCAGTGAGTGTTTTGGACTATCCACACTGCTGTTACTGGACTGTGTCTGTCAGTGAGTGTTTTGGACTATCCACACTGCTGTTACTGGCTGTGTCTGTCAGTGAGTGTTTTGGACTATCCACACTGCTGTTACTGGACTGTGTCTGTCAGTGAGTGTTTTGGACTATCCACACTGCTGTTACTGGACTGTCTGTCAGTGAGTGTTTTGGACTATCCACACTGCTGTTACTGGACTGTCTGTCAGTGAGTGTTTTGGACTATCCACACTGCTGTTACTGGACTGTGTCTGTCAGTGAGTGTTTTGACTAGTGTTTTGGACTAGTCCACACTGCTGTTACTGGACTGTGTCTGTCAGTGAGTGTTTTGGACTATCCACACTGCTGTTACTGGACTGTCTGTCAGTGAGTGTTTTGGACTATCCACACTGCTGTTACTGGACTGTCTGTCAGTGAGTGTTTTGGACTATCCACACTGCTGTTACTGGACTGTCTGTCAGTGAGTGTTTTGGACTATCCACACTGCTGTTACTGGACTGTCTGTCAGTGAGTGTTTTGGACTATCCACACTGCTGTTACTGTGCTGTGTCTGTCAGTGAGTGTTTTGGACTATCCACACTGCTGTTACTGGACTGTGTCTGTCAGTGAGTGTTTTGGACTATCCACACTGCTGTTACTGGACTGTCTGTCAGTGAGTGTTTTGGACTATCCACACTGCTGTTACTGGACTGTCTGTCAGTGAGTGTTTTGGACTATCCACACTGCTGTTACTGGACTGTCTGTCAGTGAGTGTTTTGGACTATCCACACTGCTGTTACTGGACTGTGTCTGTCAGTGAGTGTTTTGGACTATCCACACTGCTGTTACTGTGCTGTCTGTCAGTGAGTGTTTTGGACTATCCACACTGCTGTCTGACTGTCTGTCAGTGAGTGTTTTGGACTATCCACACTGCTGTTACTGGACTGTCTGTCAGTGAGTGTTTTGGACTATCCACACTGCTGTTACTGGACTGTCTGTCAGTGAGTGTTTTGGACTATCCACACTGCTGTTACTGGACTGTGTCTGTCAGTGAGTGTTTTGGACTATCCACACTGCTGTTACTGGACTGTCTGTCAGTGAGTGTTTTGGACTATCCACACTGCTGTTACTGGACTGTCTGTCAGTGAGTGTTTTGGACTATCCACACTGCTGTTACTGGACTGTCTGTCAGTGAGTGTTTTGGACTATCCACACTGCTGTTACTGGACTGTGTCTGTCAGTGAGTGTTTTGGACTATCCACACTGCTGTTACTGGACTGTCTGTCAGTGAGTGTTTTGGACTATCCACACTGCTGTTACTGGACTGTCTGTCAGTGAGTGTTTTGGACTATCCACACTGCTGTTACTGGACTGTCTTCAGTGAGTGTTTTGGACTATCCACACTGCTGTTACTGGACTGTCTGTCAGTGAGTGTTTTGGACTATCCACACTGCTGTTACTGGACTGTGTCTGTCAGTGAGTGTTTTGGACTATCCACACTGCTGTTACTGGGCTGTGTCTGTCAGTGAGTGTTTTGGACTATCCACACTGCTGTTACTGTGCTGTGTCTGTCAGTGAGTGTTTTGGACTATCCACACTGCTGTTACTGGACTGTCTGTCAGTGAGTGTTTTGGACTATCCACACTGCTGTTACTGGACTGTCTGTCAGTGAGTGTTTTGGACTATCCACACTGCTGTTACTTACTGTGTCTGTCAGTGAGTGTTTTGGACTATCCACACTGCTGTTACTGGACTGTGTCTGTCAGTGAGTGTTTTGGACTATCCACACTGCTGTTACTGGACTGTCTGTCAGTGAGTGTTTTGGACTATCCACACTGCTGTTACTGGACTGTCTGTCAGTGAGTGTTTTGGACTATCCACACTGCTGTTACTGGACTGTGTCTGTCAGTGAGTGTTTTGGACTATCCACACTGCTGTTACTGGACTGTCTGTCAGTGAGTGTTTTGGACTATCCACACTGCTGTTACTGGACTGTCTGTCAGTGAGTGTTTTGGACTATCCACACTGCTGTTACTGGACTGTGTCTGTCAGTGAGTGTTTTGGACTATCCACACTGCTGTTACTGGACTGTGTCTGTCAGTGAGTGTTTTGGACTATCCACACTGCTGTTACTGGACTGTCTGTCAGTGAGTGTTTTGGACTATCCACACTGCTGTTACTGGACTGTCTGTCAGTGAGTGTTTTGGACTATCCACACTGCTGTTACTGGACTGTCTGTCAGTGAGTGTTTTGGACTATCCACACTGCTGTTACTGGCTGTGTCTGTCAGTGAGTGTTTTGGACTATCCACACTGCTGTTACTGGCTGTGTCTGTCAGTGAGTGTTTTGGACTATCCACACTGCTGTTACTGGACTGTCTGTCAGTGAGTGTTTTGGACTATCCACACTGCTGTTACTGGACTGTGTCTGTCAGTGAGTGTTTTGGACTATCCACACTGCTGTTACTTACTGTCAGTGAGTGTTTTGGACTATCCACACTGTGTCTGTCAGTGAGTGTTTTGGACTATCCACACTGCTGTTACTGGACTGTCTGTCAGTGAGTGTTTTGGACTATCCACACTGCTGTTACTGGACTGTGTCTGTCAGTGAGTGTTTTGGACTATCCACACTGCTGTTACTGGCTGTCTGTCAGTGAGTGTTTTGGACTATCCACACTGCTGTTACTGGACTGTGTCTGTCAGTGAGTGTTTTGGACTATCCACACTGCTGTTACTGGACTGTCTGTCAGTGAGTGTTTTGGACTATCCACACTGCACACTGCTGTTACTGGCTGTGTCTGTCAGTGAGTGTTTTGGACTATCCACACTGCTGTTACTGGACTGTCTGTCAGTGAGTGTTTTGGACTATCCACACTGCTGTTACTGGACTGTCTGTCAGTGAGTGTTTTGGACTATCCACACTGCTGTTACTGGACTGTCTGTCAGTGAGTGTTTTGGACTATCCACACTGCTGTTACTGGACTGTCTGTCAGTGAGTGTTTTGGACTATCCACACTGCTGTTACTGGACTGTGTCTGTCAGTGAGTGTTTTGGACTATCCACACTGCTGTTACACTGTCTGTCAGTGAGTGTTTTGACTATCCACACTGCTGTTACTGGACTGTCTGTCAGTGAGTGTTTTGGACTATCCACACTGCTGTTACTGGACTGTGTCTGTCAGTGAGTGTTTTGGACTATCCACACTGCTGTTACTGGACTGTGTCTGTCAGTGAGTGTTTTGGACTATCCACACTGCTGTTACTGGACTGTCTGTCAGTGAGTGTTTTGGACTATCCACACTGCTGTTACTGTGCTGTGTCTGTCAGTGAGTGTTTTGGACTATCCACACTGCTGTTACTGGGCTGTCTGTCAGTGAGTGTTTTGGACTATCCACACTGCTGTTACTGGACTGTCTGTCAGTGAGTGTTTTGGACTATCCACACTGCTGTTACTGGACTGTCTGTCAGTGAGTGTTTTGGACTATCCACACTGCTGTTACTGGACTGTGTCTGTCAGTGAGTGTTTTGGACTATCCACACTGCTGTTACTGTGCTGTGTCTGTCAGTGAGTGTTTTGGACTATCCACACTGCTGTTACTGGACTGTCTGTCAGTGAGTGTTTTGGACTATCCACACTGCTGTTACTGGACTGTCTGTCAGTGAGTGTTTTGGACTATCCACACTGCTGTTACTGGACTGTGTCTGTCAGTGAGTGTTTTGGACTATCCACACTGCTGTTACTGGACTGTCTGTCAGTGAGTGTTTTGGACTATCCACACTGCTGTTACTGGACTGTCTGTCAGTGAGTGTTTTGGACTATCCACACTGCTGTTACTGGACTGTCTGTCAGTGAGTGTTTTGGACTATCCACACTGCTGTTACTGTGCTGTGTCTGTCAGCGAGTGTTTTGGACTATCCACACTGCTGTTACTGGGCTTTGTCTGTCAGTGAGTGTTTTGGACTATCCACACTGCTGTTACTGGGCTGTGTCTGTCAGTGAGTGTTTTGGACTATCCACACTGCTGTTACTGGACTGTCTGTCAGTGAGTGTTTTGGACTATCCACACTGCTGTTACTGGACTGTCTGTCAGTGAGTGTTTTGGACTATCCACACTGCTGTTACTGGACTGTGTCTGTCAGTGAGTGTTTTGGACTATCCACACTGCTGTTACTGGACTGTCTGTCAGTGAGTGTTTTGGACTATCCACACTGCTGTTACTGGACTGTGTCTGTCAGTGAGTGTTTTGGACTATCCACACTGCTGTTACTGGACTGTCTGTCAGTGAGTGTTTTGGACTATCCACACTGCTGTTACTGGACTGTGTCTGTCAGTGAGTGTTTTGGACTATCCACACTGCTGTTACTGTGCTGTGTCTGTCAGTGAGTGTTTTGGACTATCCACACTGCTGTTACTGTGCTGTCTGTCAGTGAGTGTTTTGGACTATCCACACTGCTGTTACTGGACTGTCTGTCAGTGAGTGTTTTGGACTATCCACACTGCTGTTACTGGACTGTGTCTGTCAGTGAGTGTTTTGGACTATCCACACTGCTGTTACTGGACTGTCTGTCAGTGAGTGTTTTGGACTATCCACACTGCTGTTACTGGCTGTCTGTCAGTGAGTGTTTTGGACTATCCACACTGCTGTTACTGGACTGTGTCTGTCAGTGAGTGTTTTGGACTATCCACACGGCTGTTACTGGACTGTCTGTCAGTGAGTGTTTTGGACTATCCACACTGCTGTTACTGGACTGTCTGTCAGTGAGTGTTTTGGACTATCCACACTGCTGTTACTGGCCTGTGTCTGTCAGTGAGTGTTTTGGACTATCCACACTGCTGTTACTGGACTGTGTCTGTCAGTAAGTGTTTTGGACTATCCACACTGCTGTTACTGGACTGTGTCTGTCAGTGAGTGTTTTGGACTATCCACACTGCTGTTACTGGACTGTCTGTCAGTGAGTGTTTTGGACTATCCACACTGCTGTTACTGGACTGTCTGTCAGTGAGTGTTTTGGACTATCCACACTGCTGTTACTGGACTGTCTGTCAGTGAGTGTTTTGGACTATCCACACTGCTGTTACTGGACTGTGTCTGTCAGTGAGTGTTTTGGACTATCCACACTGCTGTTACTGTGCTGTGTCTGTCAGTGAGTGTTTTGGACTATCCACACTGCTGTTACTGGGCTGTCTGTCAGTGAGTGTTTTGGACTATCCACACTGCTGTTACTGGACTGTGTCTGTCAGTGAGTGTTTTGGACTATCCACACTGCTGTTACTGGACTGTGTCTGTCAGTGAGTGTTTTGGACTATCCACACTGCTGTTACTGTGCTGTGTCTGTCAGTGAGTGTTTTGGACTATCCACACTGCTGTTACTGTGCTGTGTCTGTCAGTGAGTGTTTTGGACTATCCACACTGCTGTTACTGGACTGTCTGTCAGTGAGTGTTTTGGACTATCCACACTGCTGTTACTGGACTGTGTCTGTCAGTGAGTGTTTTGGACTATCCACACTGCTGTTACTGCTGACTGTGTCTGTCAGTGAGTGTTTTGGACTATCCACACTGCTGTTACTGGACTGTCTGTCAGTGAGTGTTTTGGACTATCCACACTGCTGTTACTGGACTGTCTGTCAGTGAGTGTTTTGGACACACTGCTGTTACTGGACTGTCTGTCAGTGAGTGTTTTGGACTATCCACACTGCTGTTACTGGGCTGTCTGTCAGTGAGTGTTTTGGACTATCCACACTGCTGTTACTGGACTGTGTCTGTCAGTGAGTGTTTTGGACTATCCACACTGCTGTTACTGGACTGTCTGTCAGTGAGTGTTTTGGACTATCCACACTGCTGTTACTGGACTGTGTCTGTCAGTGAGTGTTTTGGACTATCCACACTGCTGTTACTGGACTGTCTGTCAGTGAGTGTTTTGGACTATCCACACTGCTGTTACTGGCTGTGTCTGTCAGTGAGTGTTTTGGACTATCCACACTGCTGTTACTGGACTGTGTCTGTCAGTGAGTGTTTTGGACTATCCACACTGCTGTTACTGGACTGTCTGTCAGTGAGTGTTTTGGACTATCCACACTGCTGTTACTGGACTGTCTGTCAGTGAGTGTTTTGGACTATCCACACTGCTGTTACTGGACTGTGTCTGTCAGTGAGTGTTTTGGACTATCCACACTGCTGTTACTGGACTGTCTGTCAGTGAGTGTTTTGGACTATCCACACTGCTGTTACTGGACTGTCTGTCAGTGAGTGTTTTGGACTATCCACACTGCTGTTACTGTGCTGTGTCTGTCAGTGAGTGTTTTGGACTATCCACACTGCTGTTACTGTGCTGTGTCTGTCAGTGAGTGTTTTGGACTATCCACACTGCTGTTACTGGACTGTGTCTGTCAGTAAGTGTTTTGGACTATCCACACTGCTGTTACTGTGTCTGGAGTGTTTTGTCTGTTCAGTGTCAGTGAGTGTTTTGGACTATCCACACTGCTGTTACTGGACTGTCTGTCAGTGAGTGTTTTGGACTATCCACACTGCTGTTACTGGACTGTCTGTCAGTGAGTGTTTTGGACTATCCACACTGCTGTTACTGGACTGTGTCTGTCAGTGAGTGTTTTGGACTATCCACACTGCTGTTACTGGACTGTGTCTGTCAGTGAGTGTTTTGGACTATCCACACTGCTGTTACTGGACTGTCTGTCAGTGAGTGTTTTGGACTATCCACACTGCTGTTACTGGACTGTCTGTCAGTGAGTGTTTTGACTATCCACACTGCTGTTACTGGACTGTCTGTCAGTGAGTGTTTTGGACTATCCACACTGCTGTTACTGGACTGTGTCTGTCAGTGAGTGTTTTGGACTATCCACACTGCTGTTACTGGACTGTCTGTCAGTGAGTGTTTTGGACTATCCACACTGCTGTTACTGGACTGTGTCTGTCAGTGAGTGTTTTGGACTATCCACACTGCTGTTACTGGACTGTGTCTGTCAGTGAGTGTTTTGGACTATCCACACTGCTGTTACTGGACTGTGTCTGTCAGTGAGTGTTTTGGACTATCCACACTGCTGTTACTGGACTGTCTGTCAGTGAGTGTTTTGGACTATCCACACTGCTGTTACTGTGCTGTGTCTGTCAGTGAGTGTTTTGGACTATCCACACTGCTGTTACTGGACTGTGTCTGTCAGTGAGTGTTTTGGACTATCCACACTGCTGTTACTGGACTGTGTCTGTCAGTGAGTGTTTTGGACTATCCACACTGCTGTTACTGGACTGTGTCTGTCAGTGAGTGTTTTGGACTATCCACACTGCTGTTACTGTGCTGTGTCTGTCAGTGAGTGTTTTGGACTATCCACACTGCTGTTACTGTGCTGTGTCTGTCAGTGAGTGTTTTGGACTATCCACACTGCTGTTACTGTGCTGTGTCTGTCAGTGAGTGTTTTGGACTATCCACACTGCTGTTACTGGGCTGTGTCTGTCAGTGAGTGTTTTGGACTAACCACACTGCTGTTACTGGACTGTCTGTCAGTGAGTGTTTTGGACTATCCACACTGCTGTTACTGGACTGTCTGTCAGTGAGTGTTTTGGACTATCCACACTCTGTTACTGGACTGTCTGTCAGTGAGTGTTTTGGACTATCCACACTGCTGTTACTGGACTGTGTCTGTCAGTGAGTGTTTTGGACTATCCACACTGCTGTTACTGGACTGTGTCTGTCAGTGAGTGTTTTGGACTATCCACACTGCTGTTACTGGACTGTCTGTCAGTGAGTGTTTTGGACTATCCACACTGCTGTTACTGGACTGTCTGTCAGTGAGTGTTTTGGACTATCCACACTGCTGTTACTGGACTGTGTCTGTCAGTGAGTGTTTTGGACTATCCACACTGCTGTTACTGGACTGTGTCTGTCAGTGAGTGTTTTGGACTATCCACACTGCTGTTACTGGACTGTCTGTCAGTGAGTGTTTTGGACTATCCACACTGCTGTTACTGTGCTGTGTCTGTCAGTGAGTGTTTTGGACTATCCACACTGCTGTTACTGGACTGTCTGTCAGTGAGTGTTTTGGACTATCCACACTGCTGTTACTGGACTGTCTGTCAGTGAGTGTTTTGGACTATCCACACACTGTGCTGTGTCTGTCTGACTATCCACACTGTTACTGGGCTGTGTCTGTCAGTGAGTGTTTTGGACTATCCACACTGCACACTGTCTGCTGTTACTGCTGTTACTGACTGTCTGTCAGTGAGTGTTTTGGACTATCCACACTGCTGTTACTGGACTGTGTCTGTCAGTGAGTGTTTTGGACTATCCACACTGCTGTTACTGGACTGTCTGTCAGTGAGTGTTTTGGACTATCCACACTGCTGTTACTGGACTGTCTGTCAGTGAGTGTTTTGGACTATCCACACTGCTGTTACTGTGCTGTGTCTGTCAGTGAGTGTTTTGGACTATCCACACTGCTGTTACTGTGCTGTGTCTGTCAGTGAGTGTTTTGGACTATCCACACTGCTGTTACTGGACTGTGTCTGTCAGTGAGTGTTTTGGACTATCCACACTGCTGTTACTGGACTGTCTGTCAGTGAGTGTTTTGGACTATCCACACTGCTGTTACTGGACTGTGAGTGTTTTGGACTATCCACACTGCTGTTACTGTGCTGTGTCTGTCAGTGAGTGTTTTGGACTATCCACACTGCTGTTACTGGGCTGTCTGTCAGTGAGTGTTTTGGACTATCCACACGGCTGTTACTGGACTGTCTGTCAGTGAGTGTTTTGGACTATCCACACTGCTGTTACTGGACTGTCTGTCAGTGAGTGTTTTGGACTATCCACACTGCTGTTACTGGACTGTGTCTGTCAGTGAGTGTTTTGGACTATCCACACTGCTGTTACTGGACTGTCTGTCAGTGAGTGTTTTGGACTATCCACACTGCTGTTACTGGACTGTGTCTGTCAGTGAGTGTTTTGGACTATCCACACCACTGTGCTGTGTCTGTCACTGAGTGTTTTGGACTGTTACTGGACTGTGTCTGTCAGTGAGTGTTTTGGACTATCCACACTGCTGTTACTGGACTGTGTCTGTCAGTAAGTGTTTTGGACTATCCACACTGCTGTTACTGGACTGTCTGTCAGTGAGTGTTTTGGACTATCCACACTGCTGTTACTGTGCTGTGTCTGTCAGTGAGTGTTTTGGACTATCCACACTGCTGTTACTGGACTGTCTGTCAGTGAGTGTTTTGGACTATCCACACTGCTGTTACTGGACTGTCTGTCAGTGAGTGTTTTGGACTATCCACACTGCTGTTACTGTGCTGTGTCTGTCAGTGAGTGTTTTGGACTATCCACACTGCTGTTACTGGTGCTGTGTCTGTCAGTGAGTGTTTTGGACTATCCACACTGCTGTTACTGGACTGTCTGTCAGTGAGTGTTTTGGACTATCCACACTGCTGTTACTGGACTGTCTGTCAGTGAGTGTTTTGGACTATCCACACTGCTGTTACTGTGCTGTGTCTGTCAGCGAGTGTTTTGGACTATCCACACTGCTGTTACTGGGCTTTGTCTGTCAGTGAGTGTTTTGGACTATCCACACTGCTGTTACTGGACTGTCTGTCAGTGAGTGTTTTGGACTATCCACACTGCTGTTACTGGGCTGTGTCTGTCAGTGAGTGTTTTGGACTATCCACACTGCTGTTACTGGACTGTCTGTCAGTGAGTGTTTTGGACTATCCACACTGCTGTTACTGGACTGTCTGTCAGTGAGTGTTTTGGACTATCCACACTGCTGTTACTGGACTGTCTGTCAGTGAGTGTTTTGGACTATCCACACTGCTGTTACTGGGCTGTCTGTCAGTGAGTGTTTTGGACTATCCACACTGCTGTTACTGTGCTGTGTCTGTCAGTGAGTGTTTTGGACTATCCACACTGCTGTTACTGGACTGTGTCTGTCAGTGAGTGTTTTGGACTATCCACACTGCTGTTACTGGGCTGTCTGTCAGTGAGTGTTTTGGACTATCCACACTGCTGTTACTGGACTGTCTGTCAGTGAGTGTTTTGGACTATCCACACTGCTGTTACTGGACTGTCTGTCAGTGAGTGTTTTGGACTATCCACACTGCTGTTACTGGACTGTCTGTCAGTGAGTGTTTTGGTCCACACTGCTGTTACTGGACTGTCTGTCAGTGAGTGTTTTGGACTATCCACACTGCTGTTACTGTGCTGTGTCTGTCAGTGAGTGTTTTGGACTATCCACACTGCTGTTACTGTGCTGTGTCTGTCAGTGAGTGTTTTGGACTATCCACACTGCTGTTACTGGGCTGTCTGTCAGTGAGTGTTTTGGACTATCCACACTGCTGTTACTGTGCTGTGTCTGTCAGTGAGTGTTTTGGACTATCCACACTGCTGTTACTGTGCTGTGTCTGTCAGTGAGTGTTTTGGACTATCCACACTGCTGTTACTGTGCTGTGTCTGTCAGTGAGTGTTTTGGACTATCCACACTGCTGTTACTGGACTGTCTGTCAGTGAGTGTTTTGGACTATCCACACTGCTGTTACTGGACTGTCTGTCAGTGAGTGTTTTGGACTATCCACACTGCTGTTACTGGACTGTGTCTGTCAGTGAGTGTTTTGGACTATCCACACTGCTGTTACTGGGCTGTGTCTGTCAGTGAGTGTTTTGGACTATCCACACTGCTGTTACTGGACTGTCTGTCAGTGAGTGTTTTGGACTATCCACACTGCTGTTACTGGACTGTCTGTCAGTGAGTGTTTTGGACTATCCACACTGCTGTTACTGTGCTGTGTCTGTCAGTGAGTGTTTTGGACTATCCACACTGCTGTTACTGGACTGTCTGTCAGTGAGTGTTTTGGACTATCCACACTGCTGTTACTGGACTGTCTGTCAGTGAGTGTTTTGGACTATCCACACTGCTGTTACTGGACTGTGTCTGTCAGTGAGTGTTTTGGACTATCCACACTGCTGTTACTGGACTGTCTGTCAGTGAGTGTTTTGGACTATCCACACTGCTGTTACTGGACTGTCTGTCAGTGAGTGTTTTGGACTATCCACACTGTCTGTCAGTGAGTGTTTTGGACTATCCACACTGCTGTTACTGGGCTGTCTGTCAGTGAGTGTTTTGGACTATCCACACTGCTGTTACTGTGCTGTGTCTGTCAGTGAGTGTTTTGGACTATCCACACTGCTGTTACTGTGCTGTGTCTGTCAGTGAGTGTTTTGGACTATCCACACTGCTGTTACTGGACTGTCTGTCAGTGAGTGTTTTGGACTATCCACACTGCTGTTACTGGACTGTCTGTCAGTGAGTGTTTTGGACTATCCACACTGCTGTTACTGGACTGTCTGTCAGTGAGTGTTTTGGACTATCCACACTGCTGTTACTGGACTGTGTCTGTCAGTGAGTGTTTTGGACTATCCACACTGCTGTTACTGGACTGTCTGTCAGTGAGTGTTTTGGACTATCCACACTGCTGTTACTGTGCTGTGTCTGTCAGTGAGTGTTTTGGACTATCCACACTGCTGTTACTGTGCTGTGTCTGTCAGTGAGTGTTTTGGACTATCCACACTGCTGTTACTGGCTGTGTCTGTCAGTGAGTGTTTTGGACTATCCACACTGCTGTTACTGTGCTGTCTGTCAGTGAGTGTTTTGGACTATCCACACTGCTGTTACTGGCTGTCTGTCAGTGAGTGTTTTGGACTATCCACACTGCTGTTACTGGCTGTGTCTGTCAGTGAGTGTTTTGGACTATCCACACTGCTGTTACTGGACTGTGTCTGTCAGTGAGTGTTTTGGACTATCCACACTGCTGTTACTGTGCTGTGTCTGTCAGTGAGTGTTTTGGACTATCCACACTGCTGTTACTGGACTGTCTGTCAGTGAGTGTTTTGGACTATCCACACTGCTGTTACTGGACTGTCTGTCAGTGAGTGTTTTGGACTATCCACACTGCTGTTACTGGACTGTGTCTGTCAGTGAGTGTTTTGGACTATCCACTGCTGTTACTGTCTGTTAGTGTTTTGGACTATCCACACTGCTGTTCTGGACTGTCTGTCAGTGAGTGTTTTGGACTATCCACACTGCTGTTACTGGACTGTGTCTGTCAGTGAGTGTTTTGGACTATCCACACTGCTGTTACTGGACTGTCTGTCAGTGAGTGTTTTGGACTATCCACACTGCTGTTACTGGCTGTGTCTGTCAGTGAGTGTTTTGGACTATCCACACTGCTGTTACTGGACTGTGTCAGTGAGTGTTTTGGACTATCCACACTGCTGTTACTGTGCTGTGTCTGTTGAGTGTTTTGGACTATCCACACTGCTGTTACTGGACTGTGTCTGTCAGTGAGTGTTTTGGACTATCCACACTGCTGTTACTGGACTGTCTGTCAGTGAGTGTTTTGGACTATCCACACTGCTGTTACTACTGTTTTGGACTATCCACACTGCTGTTACTGTGCTGTGTCTGTCAGTGAGTGTTTTGGACTATCCACACTGCTGTTACTGGACTGTCTGTCAGTGAGTGTTTTGGACTATCCACACTGCTGTTACTGGACTGTCTGTCAGTGAGTGTTTTGGACTATCCACACTGCTGTTACTGGGCTGTGTCTGTCAGTGAGTGTTTTGGACTATCCACACTGCTGTTACTGGACTGTCTGTCAGTGAGTGTTTTGGACTATCCACACTGCTGTTACTGGACTGTCTGTCAGTGAGTGTTTTGGACTATCCACACTGCTGTTACTGGACTGTCTGTCAGTGAGTGTTTTGGACTATCCACACTGCTGTTACTGGGCTGTCTGTCAGTGAGTGTTTTGGACTATCCACACTGCTGTTACTGCTGTGTCTGTCAGTGAGTGTTTTGGACTGTCAGCTGTTACTGTGCTGTGTCTTTGGACTATCCACTGTTACTGCAGTGAGTGTTTTGTTACTGCTGTTACTGGACTGTCTGTCAGTGAGTGTTTTGGACTATCCACACTGCTGTTACTGGACTGTCTGTCAGTGAGTGTTTTGGACTATCCACACTGCTGTTACTGGACTGTGTCTGTCAGTGAGTGTTTTGGACTATCCACACTGCTGTTACTGGACTGTCTGTCAGTGAGTGTTTTGGACTATCCACACTGCTGTTACTGTGCTGTGTCTGTCAGTGAGTGTTTTGGACTATCCACACTGCTGTTACTGTGCTGTGTCTGTCAGTGAGTGTTTTGGACTATCCACACTGCTGTTACTGTGCTGTGTCTGTCAGTGAGTGTTTTGGACTATCCACACTGCTGTTACTGTGCTGTGTCTGTCAGTGAGTGTTTTGGACTATCCACACTGCTGTTACTGTGCTGTGTCTGTCAGTGAGTGTTTTGGACTATCCACACTGCTGTTACTGTGCTGTGTCTGTCAGTGAGTGTTTTGGACTATCCACACTGCTGTTACTGTGCTGTGTCTGTCAGTGAGTGTTTTTTTGCTGTTACTGGACTGTCTGTCAGTGAGTGTTTTGGACTTCCACACTGCTGTTACTGGACTGTCTGTCAGTGAGTGTTTTGGACTATCCCACTGTTACTGGACTGTCTGTTGAGTGTTTTGGACTATCCACACTGCTGTTACTGGACTGTGTCTGTCAGTAAGTGTTTTGGACTATCCACACTGCTGTTACTGGACTGTCTGTCAGTGAGTGTTTTGGACTATCCACACTGCTGTTACTGGCTGTGTCTGTCAGTGAGTGTTTTGGACTATCCACACTGCTGTTACTGTCTGTCAGTGAGTGTTTTCTGTGTCTGTCAGTGAGTGTTTTGGACTATCCACACTGCTGTTACTGGACTGTCTGTCAGTGAGTGTTTTGGACTATCCACACTGCTGTTACACTGCTGTTACTGGACTATCCACACTGCTGTGCTGTGTCTGTCAGCGAGTGTTTTGGACTATCCACACTGCTGTTACTGGGCTTTGTCTGTCAGTGAGTGTTTTGGACTATCCACACTGCTGTTACTGGGCTGTGTCTGTCAGTGAGTGTTTTGGACTATCCACACTGCTGTTACTGGACTGTCTGTCAGTGAGTGTTTTGGACTATCCACACTGCTGTTACTGGACTGTCTGTCAGTGAGTGTTTTGGACTATCCACACTGCTGTTACTGGACTGTCTGTCAGTGAGTGTTTTGGACTATCCACACTGCTGTTTACTGTGTCTGTCAGTGAGTGTTTTGACTATCCACACTGCTGTTACTGGACTGTCTGTCAGTGAGTGTTTTGGACTATCCACACTGCTGTTACTGGGCTGTGTCTGTCAGTGAGTGTTTTGGACTATCCACACTGCTGTTACTGGACTGTCTGTCAGTGAGTGTTTTGGACTATCCACACTGCTGTTACTGTGCTGTGTCTGTCAGTGAGTGTTTTGGACTATCCACACTGCTGTTACTGTGCTGTGTCTGTCAGTGAGTGTTTTGGACTATCCACACTGCTGTTACTGGACTGTCTGTCAGTGAGTGTTTTGGACTATCCACACTGCTGTTACTGGACTGTCTGTCAGTGAGTGTTTTGGACTATCCACACTGCTGTTACTGGACTGTCTGTCAGTGAGTGTTTTGGACTATCCACACTGCTGTTACTGGCCTGTGTCTGTCAGTGAGTGTTTTGGACTATCCACACTGCTGTTACTGGACTGTCTGTCAGTGAGTGTTTTGGACTATCCACACTGCTGTTACTGGACTGTGTCTGTCAGTGAGTGTTTTGGACTATCCACACTGCTGTTACTGGACTGTCTGTCAGTGAGTGTTTTGGACTATCCACACTGCTGTTACTGGACTGTCTGTCAGTGAGTGTTTTGGACTATCCACACTGCTGTTACTGGACTGTGTCTGTCAGTGAGTGTTTTGGACTATCCACACTGCTGTTACTGGACAGTGAGTGTTTTGTCTGTTACTGGACTGTCTGTCAGTGAGTGTTTTGGACTATCCACACTGCTGTTACTGGACTGTGTCTGTCAGTGAGTGTTTTGGACTATCCACACTGCTGTTACTGGACTGTGTCTGTCAGTGAGTGTTTTGGACTATCCACACTGCTGTTACTGGACTGTCTGTCAGTGAGTGTTTTGGACTATCCACACTGCTGTTACTGGACTGTCTGTCAGTGAGTGTTTTGTTCCACACTGCTGTTACTGGCTGTCTGTCAGTGAGTGTTTTGGACTATCCACACTGCTGTTACTGGACTGTGTCTGTCAGTGAGTGTTTTGGACTATCCACACTGCTGTTACTGGACTGTGTCTGTCAGTGAGTGTTTTGGACTATCCACACTGCTGTTACTGGACTGTGTCTGTCAGTGAGTGTTTTGGACTATCCACACTGCTGTTACTGGACTGTGTCTGTCAGTGAGTGTTTTGGACTATCCACACTGCTGTTACTGGACTGTGTCTGTCAGTGAGTGTTTTGGACTATCCACACTGCTGTTACTGGACTGTCTGTCAGTGAGTGTTTTGGACTATCCACACTGTGTCTGTCAGTGAGTGTTTTGGACTATCCACACTGCTGTTACTGGACTGTCTGTCAGTGAGTGTTTTGGACTATCCACACTGCTGTTACTGGACTGTGAGTGTTTTGGACTATCCACACTGCTGTTACTGTGCTGTGTCTGTCAGTGAGTGTTTTGGACTATCACTACACTGCTGTTACTGGGCTGTGTCTGTCAGTGAGTGTTTTGGACTATCCACACTGCTGTTACTGGACTGTCTGTCAGTGAGTGTTTTGGACTATCCACACTGCTGTTACTGGACTGTCTGTCAGTGAGTGTTTTGGACTATCCACACTGCTGTTACTGGACTGTGTCTGTCAGTGAGTGTTTTGGACTATCCACACTGCTGTTACTGGACTGTGTCTGTCAGTAAGTGTTTTGGACTATCCACACTGCTGTTACTGGACTGTCTGTCAGTGAGTGTTTTGGACTATCCACACTGCTGTTACTGTGCTGTGTCTGTCAGTGAGTGTTTTGGACTATCCACACTGCTGTTACTGGCTGTGTCTGTCAGTGAGTGTTTTGGACTATCCACACTGCTGTTACTGGACTGTGTCTGTCAGTGAGTGTTTTGGACTATCCACACTGCTGTTACTGGACTGTCTGTCAGTGAGTGTTTTGACTATCACTGCTGTTACTGGACTGTCTTTTGAGTGTTTTGGACTATCCACACTGCTGTTACTGTCTGACTGTTTTGACTATCCTGTCAGTGAGTGTTTTGGACTATCCACACTGCTGTTACTGGGCTGTGTCTGTCAGTGAGTGTTTTGGACTATCCACACTGCTGTTACTGGACTGTCTGTCAGTGAGTGTTTTGGACTATCCACACTGCTGTTACTGGACTGTGTCTGTCAGTGAGTGTTTTGGACTATCCACACTGCTGTTACTGGACTGTCTGTCAGTGAGTGTTTTGGACTATCCACACTGCTGTTACTGGACTGTGTCTGTCAGTGAGTGTTTTGGACTATCCACACTGCTGTTACTGGACTGTCTGTCAGTGAGTGTTTTGGACTATCCACACTGCTGTTACTGGACTGTCTGTCAGTGAGTGTTTTGGACTATCCACACTGCTGTTACTGGACTGTCTGTCAGTGAGTGTTTTGGACTATCCACACTGCTGTTACTGGCTGTGTCTGTCAGTGAGTGTTTTGGACTATCCACACTGCTGTTACTTGCTGTGTCTGTCAGTGAGTGTTTTGGACTATCCACACTGCTGTTACTGGACTGTGTCTGTCAGTGAGTGTTTTGGACTATCCACACTGCTGTTACTGGACTGTCTGTCAGTGAGTGTTTTGGACTATCCACACTGCTGTTACTGGACTGTCTGTCAGTGAGTGTTTTGGACTATCCACACTGCTGTTACTGGACTGTGTCTGTCAGTAAGTGTTTTGGACTATCCACACTGCTGTTACTGGACTGTCTGTCTGTCAGCTGTTACTGGACTGTGTCTGTTCAGTAAGTGTTTTGGACTATCCACACTGCTGTTACTGGACTGTCTGTCAGTGAGTGTTTTGGACTATCCACACTGCTGTTACTGGACTGTCTGTCAGTGAGTGTTTTTCCACACTGCTGTTACTGGACTGTCTGTCAGTGAGTGTTTTGGACTATCCACACTGCTGTTACTGGCTGTGTCTGTCAGTGAGTGTTTTGGACTATCCACACTGCTGTTACTGGACTGTCTGTCAGTGAGTGTTTTGGACTATCCACACTGCTGTTACTGGACTGTGTCTGTCAGTGAGTGTTTTGGACTATCCACACTGCTGTTACTGGCTGTGTCTGTCAGTGAGTGTTTTGGACTATCCACACTGCTGTTACTGGACTGTGTCTGTCAGTGAGTGTTTTGGACTATCCACACTGCTGTTACTGTGCTGTGTCTGTCAGTGAGTGTTTTGGACTATCCACACTGCTGTTACTGTGCTGTGTCTGTCAGTGAGTGTTTTGGACTATCCACACTGCTGTTACTGTGCTGTGTCTGTCAGTGAGTGTTTTGGACTATCCACACTGCTGTTACTGGACTGTGTCTGGACTATCCACACTGCTGTTACTGGACTGTCTGTGAGTGTTTTGGACTATCCACACTGCTGTTACTGGCTGTGTCTGTCAGTGAGTGTTTTGGACTATCCACACTGCTGTTACTGGGCTGTGTCTGTCAGTGAGTGTTTTGGACTATCCACACTGCTGTTACTGGACTGTGTCTGTCAGTGAGTGTTTTGGACTATCCACACTGCTGTTACTGGACTGTCTGTCAGTGAGTGTTTTGGACTATCCACACTGCTGTTACTGGACTGTGTCTGTCAGTGAGTGTTTTGGACTATCCACACTGCTGTTACTGGGCTGTCTGTCAGTGAGTGTTTTGGACTATCCACACTGCTGTTACTGGACTGTCTGTCAGTGAGTGTTTTGGACTATCCACACTGCTGTTACTGTGCTGTGTCTGTCAGTGAGTGTTTTGGACTATCCACACTGCTGTTACTGGCTGTGTCTGTCAGTGAGTGTTTTGGACTATCCACACTGCTGTTACTGGACTGTCTGTCAGTGAGTGTTTTGGACTATCCACACTGCTGTTTACTGTCTGACTGAGTGTCTGTCAGTTTTGACTATCCACACTGCTGTTTGGACTGTGTCTGTCTAGTGTTTTGGACTATCCACACTGCTGTTACTGGACTGTCTGTCAGTGAGTGTTTTGGACTATCCACACTGCTGTTACTGGACTGTCTGTCAGTGAGTGTTTTGGACTATCCACACTGCTGTTACTGGACTGTGTCTGTCAGTGAGTGTTTTGGACTATCCACACTGCTGTTACTGGACTGTGTCTGTCAGTGAGTGTTTTGGACTATCCACACTGCTGTCAGTGAGTGTTTTGGACTATCCACACTGCTGTTACTGGACTGTCTGTCAGTGAGTGTTTTGGACTATCCACACTGCTGTTACTGGACTGTCTGTCAGTGAGTGTTTTGGACTATCCACACTGCTGTTACTGGACTGTGTCTGTCAGTGAGTGTTTTGGACTATCCACACTGCTGTTACTGGACTGTCTGTCAGTGAGTGTTTTGGACTATCCACACTGCTGTTACTGGACTGTGTCTGTCAGTGAGTGTTTTGGACTATCCACACTGCTGTTACTGGACTGTCTGTCAGTTTTGAGTGTTTTGGACTATCCACACTGCTGTTACTGGACTGTCTGTCAGTGAGTGTTTTGGACTATCCACACTGCTGTTACTGGACTGTCTGTCAGTGAGTGTTTTGGACTATCCACACTGCTGTTACTGGACTGTCTGTCAGTGAGTGTTTTGGACTATCCACACTGCTGTTACTGGACTGTCTGTCTGTCAGTGAGTGTTTTGGACTATCCACACTGCTGTTACTGTGCTGTGTCTGTCAGTGAGTGTTTTGGACTATCCACACTGCTGTTACTGGCTGTGTCTGTCAGTGAGTGTTTTGGACTATCCACACTGCTGTTACTGGACTGTGTCTGTCAGTGAGTGTTTTGGACTATCCACACTGCTGTTACTGGACTGTCTGTCAGTGAGTGTTTTGGACTATCCACACTGCTGTTACTGGACTGTGTCTGTCAGTGAGTGTTTTGGACTATCCACACTGCTGTTACTGGACTGTGTCTGTCAGTGAGTGTTTTGGACTATCCACACTGCTGTTACTGGGCTGTGTCTGTCAGTGAGTGTTTTGGACTAACCACACTGCTGTTACTGGACTGTCTGTCAGTGAGTGTTTTGGACTATCCACACTGCTGTTACTGGACTGTCTGTCAGTGAGTGTTTTGGACTATCCACACTGCTGTTAATGGACTGTCAGTGAGTGTTTTGGTTACTGCTGTTACTGGACTGTCTGTCAGTGAGTGTTTTGGACTATCCACACTGCTGTTACTGGACTGTGTCTGTCAGTGAGTGTTTTGGACTATCCACACTGCTGTTACACAGTGAGTGTTTTGCTGTTACTGGACTGTCTGTCAGTGAGTGTTTTGGACTATCCACACTGCTGTTACTGGACTGTGTCTGTCAGTGAGTGTTTTGGACTATCCACACTGCTGTTACTGGACTGTGTCTGTCAGTGAGTGTTTTGGACTATCCACACTGCTGTTACTGGACTGTGTCTGTCAGTGAGTGTTTTGGACTATCCACACTGCTGTTACTGGACTGTGTCTGTCAGTGAGTGTTTTGGACTATCCACACTGCTGTTACTGGACTGTGTCTGTCAGTGAGTGTTTTGGACTATCCACACTGCTGTTACTGTGCTGTGTCTGTCAGTGAGTGTTTTGGACTATCCACACTGCTGTTACTGTGCTGTGTCTGTCAGTGAGTGTTTTGGACTATCCACACTGCTGTTACTGTGCTGTGTCTGTCAGTGAGTGTTTTGGACTATCCACACTGCTGTTACTGGACTGTGTCTGTCAGTGAGTGTTTTGGACTATCCACACTGCTGTTACTGGACTGTCTGTCAGTGAGTGTTTTGGACTATCCACACTGCTGTTACTGTGCTGTGTCTGTCAGTGAGTGTTTTGGACTATCCACACTGCTGTTACTGGACTGTCTGTCAGTGAGTGTTTTGGACTATCCACACTGCTGTTACTGGACTGTCTGTCAGTGAGTGTTTTGGACTATCCACACTGCTGTTACTGGACTGTCTGTCAGTGAGTGTTTTGGACTATCCACACTGCTGTTACTGGACTGTCTGTCAGTGAGTGTTTTGGACTATCCACACTGCTGTTACTGGGCTGTCTGTGTGAGTGTTTTGGACTATCCACACTGCTGTTACTGTGCTGTGTCTGTCAGTGAGTGTTTTGGACTATCCACACTGCTGTTACTGTGCTGTGTCTGTCAGTGAGTGTTTTGGACTATCCACACTGCTGTTACTGGACTGTCTGTCAGTGAGTGTTTTGGACTATCCACACTGCTGTTACTCTGTCAGTGAGTGTTTTGGACTATCCACACTGCTGTTACTGTGCTGTGTCTGTCAGTGAGTGTTTTGGACTATCCACACTGCTGTTACTGGACTGTCTGTCAGTGTTTTGGTGCTGTTACTGGTGTTTTGAGTGTTTTGGACTATCCACACTGCTGTTACTGGACTGTGTCTGTCAGTGAGTGTTTTGGACTATCCACACTGCTGTTACTGGACTGTGTCTGTCAGTAAGTGTTTTGGACTATCCACACTGCTGTTACTGGACTGTGTCTGTCAGTGAGTGTTTTGGACTATCCACACTGCTGTTACTGGACTGTCTGTCAGTGAGTGTTTTGGACTATCCACACTGCTGTTACTGGACTGTGTCTGTCAGTGAGTGTTTTGGACTATCCACACTGCTGTTACTGGACTGTGTCTGTCAGTGAGTGTTTTGGACTATCCACACTGCTGTTACTGCTGACTGTCTGTCAGTGAGTGTTTTGGACTATCCACACTGCTGTTACTGGACTGTCTGTCAGTGAGTGTTTTGGACTATCCACACTGCTGTTACTGGACTGTCTGTCAGTGAGTGTTTTGGACTATCCACACTGCTGTTACTGGACTGTCTGTCAGTGAGTGTTTTGGACTATCCACACTGCTGTTACTGTGCTGTGTCTGTCAGTGAGTGTTTTGGACTATCCACACTGCTGTTACTGGACTGTCTGTCAGTGAGTGTTTTGGACTATCCACACTGCTGTTACTGGGCTGTGTCTGTCAGTGAGTGTTTTGGACTATCCACACTGCTGTTACTGGACTGTCTGTCAGTGAGTGTTTTGGACTATCCACACTGCTGTTACTGGACTGTCTGTCAGTGAGTGTTTTGGACTATCCACACTGCTGTTACTGGACTGTGTCTGTCAGTGAGTGTTTTGGACTATCCACACTGCAGTGAGTGTTTTGTTACTGTTACTGGACTGTGTCTGTCAGTGAGTGTTTTGGACTATCCACACTGCTGTTACTGGACTGTCTGTTAGTGTTTTGGACTATCCACACTGCTGTGGACTGTCTGTCAGTGAGTGTTTTGGACTATCCACACTGCTGTTACTGGACTGTCTGTCAGTGAGTGTTTTGGACTATCCACACTGCTGTTACTGGACTCTGTCAGTGAGTGTTTTGGACTATCCACACTGCTGTTACTGGACTGTGTCTGTCAGTGAGTGTTTTGGACTATCCACACTGCTGTTACTGGACTGTGTCTGTCAGTGAGTGTTTTGGACTATCCACACTGCTGTTACTGGACTGTCTGTCAGTGAGTGTTTTGGACTATCCACACTGCTGTTACTGGACTGTCTGTCAGTGAGTGTTTTGGACTATCCACACTGCTGTTACTGGACTGTGTCTGTCAGTGAGTGTTTTGGACTATCCACACTGCTGTTACTGGACTGTGTCTGTCAGTGAGTGTTTTGGACTACCACACTGCTGTTACACTGCTGTTACTGCTGTTACTGGACTGTCTGTCAGTGAGTGTTTTGGACTATCCACACTGCTGTTACTGGACTGTCTGTCAGTGAGTGTTTTGGACTATCCACACTGCTGTTACTGGACTGTCTGTCAGTGAGTGTTTTGGACTATCCACACTGCTGTTACTGGACTGTGTCTGTCAGTGAGTGTTTTGGACTATCCACACTGCTGTTACACTGTCTGTCAGTGAGTGTTTTGGACTATCCACACTGCTGTTACTGGACTGTCTGTCAGTGAGTGTTTTGGACTATCCACACTGCTGTTACTGGACTGTGTCTGTCAGTGAGTGTTTTGGACTATCCACACTGCTGTTACTGGACTGTGTCTGTCAGTAAGTGTTTTGGACTATCCACACTGCTGTTACTGGACTGTGTCTGTCAGTGAGTGTTTTGGACTATCCACACTGCTGTTACTGGCTGTCTGTCAGTGAGTGTTTTGGACTATCCACACTGCTGTTACTGGCTGTCTGTCAGTGAGTGTTTTGGACTATCCACACTGCTGTTACTGTGCTGTGTCTGTCAGTGAGTGTTTTGGACTATCCACACTGCTGTTACTGTGCTGTCTGTCAGTGAGTGTTTTGGACTATCCACACTGCTGTTACTGTGCTGTGTCTGTCAGTGAGTGTTTTGGACTATCCACACTGCTGTTACTGGACTGTGTCTGTCAGTGAGTGTTTTGGACTATCCACACTGCTGTTACTGGACTGTCTGTCAGTGAGTGTTTTGGACTATCCACACTGCTGTTACTGGACTGTGTCTGTCAGTGAGTGTTTTGGACTCCACACTGCTGTTACTGGACTGTCTGTCAGTGAGTGTTTTGGACTATCCACACTGCTGTTACTGGACTGTCTGTCAGTGAGTGTTTTGGACTATCCACACTGCTGTTACTGGACTGTCTGTCAGTGAGTGTTTTGGACTATCCACACTGCTGTTACTGGACTGTCTGTCAGTGAGTGTTTTGGACTATCCACACTGCTGTTACTGGACTGTCTGTCAGTGAGTGTTTTGGACTATCCACACTGCTGTTACTGTGCTGTGTCTGTCAGTGAGTGTTTTGGACTATCCACACTGCTGTTACTGTGCTGTGTCTGTCAGTGAGTGTTTTGGACTATCCACACTGCTGTTACTGGACTGTCTGTCAGTGAGTGTTTTGGACTATCCACACTGCTGTTACTGGACTGTGTCTGTCAGTGAGTGTTTTGGACTATCCACACTGCTGTTACTGTGCTGTGTCTGTCAGTGAGTGTTTTGGACTATCCACACTGCTGTTACTGGACTATCCACACTGCTGTTACTGGACTGTCTGTCAGTGAGTGTTTTGGACTATCCACACTGCTGTTACTGGACTGTGTCTGTCAGTGAGTGTTTTGGACTATCCACACTGCTGTTACTGGACTGTGTCTGTCAGTGAGTGTTTTGGACTATCCACACTGCTGTTACTGGACTGTGTCTGTCAGTGAGTGTTTTGGACTATCCACACTGCTGTTACTGGACTGTCTGTCAGTGAGTGTTTTGGACTATCCACACTGCTGTTACTGGACTGTGTCTGTCAGTGAGTGTTTTGGACTATCCACACTGCTGTTACTGGACTGTCTGTCAGTGAGTGTTTTGGACTATCCACACTGCTGTTACTGTGCTGTGTCTGTCAGTGAGTGTTTTGGACTATCCACACTGCTGTTACTGTGCTGTCTGTCAGTGAGTGTTTTGGACTATCCACACTGCTGTTACTGTCTGTCAGTGAGTGTTTTGTCTGTCAGTGAGTGTTTTGGACTATCCACACTGCTGTTACTGGACTGTCTGTCAGTGAGTGTTTTGGACTATCCACACTGCTGTTACTGGACTGTGTCTGTCAGTGAGTGTTTTGGACTATCCACACTGCTGTTACTGGACTGTCTGTCAGTGAGTGTTTTGGACTATCCACACTGCTGTTACTGTCTGTCAGTGAGTGTTTTGGACTATCCACACTGCTGTTACTGGACTGTCTGTCAGTGAGTGTTTTGGACTATCCACACTGCTGTTACTGGACTGTGTCTGTCAGTGAGTGTTTTGGACTATCCACACTGCTGTTACTGGACTGTGTCTGTCAGTGAGTGTTTTGGACTATCCACACTGTCTGTTTTTACTGCTGACTGGACTGTCTGTCAGTGAGTGTTTTGGACTATCCACACTGCTGTTACTGGACTGTGTCTGTCAGTGAGTGTTTTGGACTATCCACACTGCTGTTACTGGACTGTCTGTCAGTGAGTGTTTTGGACTATCCACACTGCTGTTACTGGACTGTCTGTCAGTGAGTGTTTTGGACTATCCACACTGCTGTTACTGGACTGTGTCTGTCAGTGAGTGTTTTGGACTATCCACACTGCTGTTACTGGACTGTGTCTGTCAGTGAGTGTTTTGGACTATCCACACTGCTGTTACTGGACTGTGTCTGTCAGTGAGTGTTTTGGACTATCCACACTGCTGTTACTGGACTGTCTGTCAGTGAGTGTTTTGTCCACACTGCTGTTACTGGACTGTCTGTCAGTGAGTGTTTTGGACTATCCACACTGCTGTTACTGGACTGTCTGTCAGTGAGTGTTTTGGACTATCCACACTGCTGTTACTGGACTGTCTGTCAGTGAGTGTTTTGGACTATCCACACTGCTGTTACTGGACTGTGTCTGTCAGTGAGTGTTTTGGACTATCCACACTGCTGTTACTGGACTGTGTCTGTCAGTGAGTGTTTTGGACTATCCACACTGCTGTTACTGGACTGTGTCTGTCAGTGAGTGTTTTGGACTATCCACACTGCTGTTACTGGACTGTCTGTCAGTGAGTGTTTTGGACTATCCACACTGCTGTTACTGGACTGTGTCTGTCAGTGAGTGTTTTGGACTATCCACACTGCTGTTACTGGACTGTGTCTGTCAGTGAGTGTTTTGGACTATCCACACTGCTGTTACTGGACTGTCTGTCAGTGAGTGTTTTGGACTATCCACACTGCTGTTACTGGGCTGTGTCTGTCAGTGAGTGTTTTGGACTATCCACACTGCTGTTACTGGACTGTCTGTCAGTGAGTGTTTTGGACTATCCACACTGCTGTTACTGGACTGTGTCTGTCAGTGAGTGTTTTGGACTATCCACACTGCTGTTACTGGACTGTCTGTCAGTGAGTGTTTTGGACTATCCACACTGCTGTTACTGGACTGTCTGTCAGTGAGTGTTTTGGACTATCCACTGCTGTTACTGCTGTTACAGTGAGTGTTTTGGACTATCCACACTGCTGTCTGTCAGTGAGTGTTTTGGACTATCCACACTGCTGTTACTGGACTGTCTGTCAGTGAGTGTTTTGGACTATCCACACTGCTGTTACTGGACTGTCTGTCAGTGAGTGTTTTGGACTATCCACACTGCTGTTACTGGACTGTGTCTGTCAGTGAGTGTTTTGGACTATCCACACTGCTGTTACTGGACTGTGTCTGTCAGTGAGTGTTTTGGACTATCCACACTGCTGTTACTGGACTGTGTCTGTCAGTGAGTGTTTTGGACTATCCACACTGCTGTTACTGTGCTGTGTCTGTCAGTGAGTGTTTTGGACTATCCACACTGCTGTTACAGCTGTCTGTCAGTGAGTGTTTTGGACTATCCACACTGCTGTTACTGTGCTGTGTCTGTCAGTGAGTGTTTTGGACTATCCACTGTTACTGCTGTTACTGGACTGTGTCTGTCAGTGAGTGTTTTGGACTATCCACACTGCTGTTACTGGACTGTCTGTCAGTGAGTGTTTTGGACTATCCACACTGCTGTTACTGGGCTGTGTCTGTCAGTGAGTGTTTTGGACTATCCACACTGCTGTTACTGGACTGTGTCTGTCAGTGAGTGTTTTGGACTATCCACACTGCTGTTACTGGACTGTCTGTCAGTGAGTGTTTTGGACTATCCACACTGCTGTTACTGGACTGTCTGTCAGTGAGTGTTTTGGACTATCCACACTGCTGTTACTGGACTGTCTGTCAGTGAGTGTTTTGGACTATCCACACTGCTGTTACTGGACTGTCTGTCAGTGAGTGTTTTGGACTATCCACACTGCTGTTACTGGACTGTGTCTGTCAGTGAGTGTTTTGGACTATCCACTGCTGTTACTGCTGTCTGTCAGTGAGTGTTTTGGACTATCCACACTGCTGTTACTGGACTGTCTGTCAGTGAGTGTTTTGGACTATCCACACTGCTGTTACTGGACTGTCTGTCAGTGAGTGTTTTGGACTATCCACACTGCTGTTACTGGCTGTGTCTGTCAGTGAGTGTTTTGGACTATCCACACTGCTGTTACTGGACTGTCTGTCAGTGAGTGTTTTGGACTATCCACACTGCTGTTACTGGACTGTCTGTCAGTGAGTGTTTTGGACTATCCACACTGCTGTTACTGGACTGTGTCTGTCAGTGAGTGTTTTGGACTATCCACACTGCTGTTACTGGACTGTGTCTGTCAGTGAGTGTTTTGGACTATCCACACTGCTGTTACTGGACTGTGTCTGTCAGTGAGTGTTTTGGACTATCCACACTGCTGTTACTGGACTGTGTCTGTCAGTGAGTGTTTTGGACTATCCACACTGCTGTTACTGGACTGTGTCTGTCAGTGAGTGTTTTGGACTATCCACACTGCTGTTACTGGACTGTCTGTCAGTGAGTGTTTTGGACTATCCACACTGCTGTTACTGTGCTGTGTCTGTCAGTGAGTGTTTTGGACTATCCACACTGCTGTTACTGGCTGTGTCTGTCAGTGAGTGTTTTGGACTATCCACACTGCTGTTACTGGACTGTCTGTCAGTGAGTGTTTTGGACTATCCACACTGCTGTTACTGGACTGTCTGTCAGTGAGTGTTTTGGACTATCCACACTGCTGTTACTGGACTGTCTGTCAGTGAGTGTTTTGGACTATCCACACTGCTGTTACTGGACAGTAGTGTTTTGGACTATCCACACTGCTGTTACTGGACTGTCTGTCAGTGAGTGTTTTGGACTATCCACACTGCTGTTACTGTGCTGTGTCTGTCAGTGAGTGTTTTGGACTATCCACACTGCTGTTACTGGGCTGTGTCTGTCAGTGAGTGTTTTGGACTATCCACACTGCTGTTACTGGACTGTGTCTGTCAGTGAGTGTTTTGGACTATCCACACTGTTACTGCTGTTACTGGACTGTCTGTCAGTGAGTGTTTTGGACTATCCACACTGCTGTTACTGGACTGTCTGTCAGTGAGTGTTTTGGACTATCCACACTGCTGTTACTGGACTGTCTGTCAGTGAGTGTTTTGGACTATCCACACTGCTGTTACTGGACTGTGTCTGTCAGTGAGTGTTTTGGACTATCCACACTGCTGTTACTGGACTGTCTGTCAGTGAGTGTTTTGGACTATCCACACTGCTGTTACTGTGCTGTGTCTGTCAGTGAGTGTTTTGGACTATCCACACTGCTGTTACTGGACTGTCTGTCAGTGAGTGTTTTGGACTATCCACACTGCTGTTACTGGACTGTCTGTCAGTGAGTGTTTTGGACTATCCACACTGCTGTTACTGGACTGTGTCTGTCAGTGAGTGTTTTGGACTATCCACACTGCTGTTACTGGACTGTGTCTGTCAGTGAGTGTTTTGGACTATCCACACTGCTGTTACTGGACTGTCTGTCAGTGAGTGTTTTGGACTATCCACACTGCTGTTACTGGACTGTCTGTCAGTGAGTGTTTTGGACTATCCACACTGCTGTTTACTGTCTGTCAGTGAGTGTTTTGGACTATCCACACTGCTGTTACTGACTGTCTGTCAGTGAGTGTTTTGGACTATCCACACTGCTGTTACTGGACTGTGTCTGTCAGTGAGTGTTTTGGACTATCCACACTGCTGTTACTGGACTGTCTGTCAGTGAGTGTTTTGGACTATCCACACTGCTGTTACTGGACTGTCTGTCAGTGAGTGTTTTGGACTATCCACACTGCTGTTACTGGACTGTCTGTCAGTGAGTGTTTTGGACTATCCACACTGCTGTTACTGGACTGTGTCTGTCAGTGAGTGTTTTGGACTATCCACACTGCTGTTACTGGACTGTGTCTGTCAGTGAGTGTTTTGGACTATCCACACTGCTGTTACTGGACTGTGTCTGTCAGTGAGTGTTTTGGACTATCCACACTGCTGTTACTGGACTGTGTCTGTCAGTAAGTGTTTTGGACTATCCACACTGCTGTTACTGTGTCTGTCAGTGAGTGTTTTGGACTATCCACACTGCTGTTACTGTGCTGTGTCTGTCAGTGAGTGTTTTGGACTATCCACACTGCTGTTACTGGCTGTGTCTGTCAGTGAGTGTTTTGGACTATCCACACTGCTGTTACTGGACTGTGTCTGTCAGTGAGTGTTTTGGACTATCCACACTGCTGTTACTGGACTGTCTGTCAGTGAGTGTTTTGGACTATCCACACTGCTGTTACTGGGCTGTGTCTGTCAGTGAGTGTTTTGGACTATCCACACTGCTGTTACTGGACTGTCTGTCAGTGAGTGTTTTGGACTATCCACACTGCTGTTACTGGACTGTCTGTCAGTGAGTGTTTTGGACTATCCACACTGCTGTTACTGGACTGTCTGTCAGTGAGTGTTTTGGACTATCCACACTGCTGTTACTGGACTGTCTGTCAGTGAGTGTTTTGGACTATCCACACTGCTGTTACTGGACTGTCTGTCAGTGAGTGTTTTGGACTATCCACACTGCTGTTACTGTGCTGTGTCTGTCAGTGAGTGTTTTGGACTATCCACACTGCTGTTACTGGACTGTGTCTGTCAGTGAGTGTTTTGGACTATCCACACTGCTGTTACTGGACTGTCTGTCAGTGAGTGTTTTGGACTATCCACACTGCTGTTACTGGACTGTGTCTGTCAGTGAGTGTTTTGGACTATCCACACTGCTGTTACTGTGCTGTGTCTGTCAGTGAGTGTTTTGGACTATCCACACTGCTGTTACTGGACTGTCTGTCAGTGAGTGTTTTGGACTATCCACACTGCTGTTACTGGACTGTCTGTCAGTGAGTGTTTTGGACTATCCACACTGCTGTTACTGGACTGTGTCTGTCAGTGAGTGTTTTGGACTATCCACACTGCTGTTACTGGACTGTGTCTGTCAGTGAGTGTTTTGGACTATCCACACTGCTGTTACTGGACTGTGTCTGTCAGTGAGTGTTTTGGACTATCCACACTGCTGTTACTGGACTGTCTGTCAGTGAGTGTTTTGGACTATCCACACTGCTGTTACTGGACTGTCTGTCAGTGAGTGTTTTGGACTATCCACACTGCTGTTACTGGACTGTCTGTCAGTGAGTGTTTTGGACTATCCACACTGCTGTGTCTGTTACTGACTATCCACACTGCTGTTACTGTGCTGTGTCTGTCAGTGAGTGTTTTGGACTATCCACACTGCTGTTACTGGACTGTGTCTGTCAGTGAGTGTTTTGGACTATCCACACTGCTGTTACTGGACTGTCTGTCAGTGAGTGTTTTGGACTATCCACACTGCTGTTACTGGACTGTCTGTCAGTGAGTGTTTTGGACTATCCACACTGCTGTTACTGCTGTTAGTGTTTTGGACTATCCACACTGCTGTTACTGTGCTGTGTCTGTCAGCGAGTGTTTTGGACTATCCACACTGCTGTTACTGGGCTTTGTCTGTCAGTGAGTGTTTTGGACTATCCACACTGCTGTTACTGGGCTGTGTCTGTCAGTGAGTGTTTTGGACTATCCACACTGCTGTTACTGGACTGTCTGTCAGTGAGTGTTTTGGACTATCCACACTGCTGTTACTGGACTGTCTGTCAGTGAGTGTTTTGGACTATCCACACTGCTGTTACTGGACTGTCTGTCAGTGAGTGTTTTGGACTATCCACACTGCTGTTACTGGACTGTGTCTGTCAGTGAGTGTTTTGGACTATCCACACTGCTGTTACTGGACTGTCTGTCAGTGAGTGTTTTGGACTATCCACACTGCTGTTACTGGACTGTCTGTCAGTGTGTTTTGGACTATCCACACTGCTGTTACTGGACTGTCTGTCAGTGAGTGTTTTGGACTATCCACACTGCTGTTACTGGACTGTGTCTGTCAGTGAGTGTTTTGGACTATCCACACTGCTGTTACTGGACTGTGTCTGTCAGTGAGTGTTTTGGACTATCCCACTGCTGTTACTGGGCTGTCACTGCTGTTACTGGACTGTCTGTCAGTGAGTGTTTTGGACTATCCACACTGCTGTTACTGGACTGTGTCTGTCAGTGAGTGTTTTGGACTATCCTGTTACTGGACTGCTGTTACTGCTGTTACTGGACTGTCTGTCAGTGAGTGTTTTGGACTATCCACACTGCTGTTACTGGACTGTCTGTCAGTGAGTGTTTTGGACTATCCCACTGCTGTTACTGTGCTGTGTCTGTCTGAGTGTTTTGTTACTGTTACTGGGCTGTCTGTCAGTGAGTGTTTTGGACTATCCACACTGCTGTTACTGTGCTGTGTCTGTCAGTGAGTGTTTTGGACTATCCACACTGCTGTTACTGGACTGTCTGTCAGTGAGTGTTTTGGACTATCCACACTGCTGTTACTGGACTGTCTGTCAGTGAGTGTTTTGGACTATCCACACTGCTGTTACTGGACTGTCTGTCAGTGAGTGTTTTGGACTATCCACACTGCTGTTACTGTGCTGTGTCTGTCAGTGAGTGTTTTGGACTATCCACACTGCTGTTACTGTGCTGTGTCTGTCAGTGAGTGTTTTGGACTATCCACACTGCTGTTACTGGACTGTCTGTCAGTGAGTGTTTTGGACTATCCACACTGCTGTTACTGGACTGTCTGTCAGTGAGTGTTTTGGACTATCCACACTGCTGTTACTGGACTGTCTGTCAGTGAGTGTTTTGGACTATCCACACTGCTGTCAGTGTCAGTAAGTGTTTTGGACTATCCACACTGCTGTTACTGGACTGTCTGTCAGTGAGTGTTTTGGACTATCCACACTGCTGTTACTGGACTGTGTCTGTCAGTGAGTGTTTTGGACTATCCACACTGCTGTTACTGGACTGTCTGTCAGTGAGTGTTTTGGACTATCCACACTGCTGTTACTGGACTGTCTGTCAGTGAGTGTTTTGGACTATCCACACTGCTGTTACTGGACTGTCTGTCAGTGAGTGTTTTGGACTATCCACACTGCTGTTACTGGACTGTGTCTGTCAGTGAGTGTTTTGGACTATCCACACTGCTGTTACTGGACTGTCTGTCAGTGAGTGTTTTGGACTATCCACACTGCTGTTACACTGTCTGTCAGTGAGTGTTTTGTTCCACACTGCTGTTACTGTGTCTGTCAGTGAGTGTTTTGGACTATCCACACTGCTGTTACTGGACTGTGTCTGTCAGTGAGTGTTTTGGACTATCCACACTGCTGTTACTGTGCTGTGTCTGTTTTGGACTATCCACACTGCTGTTACTGTCTGTCAGTGAGTGTTTTGGACTATCCACACTGCTGTTACTGTGCTGTGTCTGTCAGTGAGTGTTTTGGACTATCCACACTGCTGTTACTGTGCTGTGTCTGTCAGTGAGTGTTTTGGACTATCCACACTGCTGTTACTGTGCTGTGTCTGTCAGTGAGTGTTTTGGACTATCCACACTGCTGTTACTGGACTGTCTGTCAGTGAGTGTTTTGGACTATCCACACTGCTGTTACTGGACTGTCTGTCAGTGAGTGTTTTGGACTATCCACACTGCTGTTACTGGGCTGTCTGTCAGTGAGTGTTTTGGACTATCCACACTGCTGTTACTGGACTGTCTGTCAGTGAGTGTTTTGGACTATCCACACTGCTGTTACTGGACTGTGTCTGTCAGTGAGTGTTTTGGACTATCCACACTGCTGTTACTGGCTGTGTCTGTCAGTGAGTGTTTTGGACTATCCACACTGCTGTTACTGGACTGTCTGTCAGTGAGTGTTTTGGACTATCCACACTGCTGTTACTGGACTGCTGTTACTGCTGGACTGTGTCTGTCAGTGAGTGTTTTGGACTATCCACACTGCTGTTACTGGACTGTCTGTCAGTGAGTGTTTTGGACTATCCACACTGCTGTTACTGGACTGTGTCTGTCAGTGAGTGTTTTGGACTATCCACACTGCTGTTACTGGACTGTCTGTCAGTGAGTGTTTTGGACTATCCACACTGCTGTTTCTGGACTGTGTCTGTCAGTGAGTGTTTTGGACTATCCACACTGCTGTTACTGGACTGTGTCTGTCAGTGAGTGTTTTGGACTATCCACACTGCTGTTACTGGGCTGTGTCTGTCAGTGAGTGTTTTGGACTAACCACACTGCTGTTACTGGACTGTCTGTCAGTGAGTGTTTTGGACTATCCACACTGCTGTTACTGGACTGTCTGTCAGTGAGTGTTTTGGACTATCCACACTGCTGTTACTGGACTGTCTGTCAGTGAGTGTTTTGGACTATCCACACTGCTGTTACTGGACTGTCTGTCAGTGAGTGTTTTGGACTATCCACACTGCTGTTACTGGACTGTGTCTGTCAGTGAGTGTTTTGGACTATCCACACTGCTGTTACTGGACTGTCTGTCAGTGAGTGTTTTGGACTATCCACACTGCTGTTACTGGACTGTCTGTCAGTGAGTGTTTTGGACTATCCACACTGCTGTTACTGGACTGTGTCTGTCAGTGAGTGTTTTGGACTATCCACACTGCTGTTACTGGACTGTGTCTGTCAGTGAGTGTTTTGGACTATCCACACTGCTGTTACTGGACTGTGTCTGTCAGTGAGTGTTTTGGACTATCCACACTGCTGTTACTGGACTGTCTGTCAGTGAGTGTTTTGGACTATCCACACTGCTGTTACTGGACTGTGTCTGTCAGTGAGTGTTTTGGACTATCCACACTGCTGTTACTGTGCTGTGTCTGTCAGTGAGTGTTTTGGACTATCCACACTGCTGTTACTGGCTGTGTCTGTCAGTGAGTGTTTTGGACTATCCACACTGCTGTTACTGTGCTGTGTCTGTCAGTGAGTGTTTTGGACTATCCACACTGCTGTTACTGTGCTGTGTCTGTCAGTGAGTGTTTTGGACTATCCACACTGCTGTTACTGGACTGTGTCTGTCAGTAAGTGTTTTGGACTATCCACACTGCTGTTACTGGACTGTCTGTCAGTGAGTGTTTTGGACTATCCACACTGCTGTTACTGGGCTGTGTCTGTCAGTGAGTGTTTTGGACTAACCACACTGCTGTTACTGGACTGTCTGTCAGTGAGTGTTTTGGACTATCCACACTGCTGTTACTGGACTGTCTGTCAGTGAGTGTTTTGGACTATCCACACTGCTGTTACTGGACTGTCTGTCAGTGAGTGTTTTGGACTATCCACACTGCTGTTACTGGACTGTCTGTCAGTGAGTGTTTTGGACTATCCACACTGCTGTTACTGGGCTGTCTGTCAGTGAGTGTTTTGGACTATCCACACTGCTGTTACTGTGCTGTGTCTGTCAGTGAGTGTTTTGGACTATCCACACTGCTGTTACTGTGCTGTGTCTGTCAGTGAGTGTTTTGGACTATCCACACTGCTGTTACTGGACTGTCTGTCAGTGAGTGTTTTGGACTATCCACACTGCTGTTACTGGACTGTGTCTGTCAGTGAGTGTTTTGGACTATCCACACTGCTGTTACTGTCTGTCAGTGAGTGTTTTCTGTCAGTGAGTGTTTTGGACTATCCACACTGCTGTTACTGGACTGTCTGTCAGTGAGTGTTTTGGACTATCCACACTGCTGTTACTGGACTGTGTCTGTCAGTGAGTGTTTTGGACTATCCACACTGCTGTTACTGGACTGTGTCTGTCAGTAAGTGTTTTGGACTATCCACACTGCTGTTACTGGACTGTGTCTGTCAGTGAGTGTTTTGGACTATCCACACTGCTGTTACTGGACTGTCTGTCAGTGAGTGTTTTGGACTATCCACACTGCTGTTACTGGACTGTGTCTGTCAGTGAGTGTTTTGGACTATCCACACTGCTGTTACTGGACTGTCTGTCAGTGAGTGTTTTGGACTATCCACACTGCTGTTACTGTGCTGTGTCTGTCAGTGAGTGTTTTGGACTATCCACACTGCTGTTACTGTGCTGTGTCTGTCAGTGAGTGTTTTGGACTATCCACACTGCTGTTACTGGACTGTCTGTCAGTGAGTGTTGGACTATCCACACTGCTGTTACTGGACTGTCTGTCAGTGAGTGTTTTGGACTATCCACACTGCTGTTACTGGACTGTCTTTGTGTTTTGGACTATCCACACTGCTGTTACTGGACTGTCTGTCAGTGAGTGTTTTGGACTATCCACACTGCTGTTACTGGACTGTCTGTCAGTGAGTGTTTTGGACTATCCACACTGCTGTTACTGTGCTGTGTCTGTCAGCGAGTGTTTTGGACTATCCACACTGCTGTTACTGGGCTTTGTCTGTCAGTGAGTGTTTTGGACTATCCACACTGCTGTTACTGGGCTGTGTCTGTCAGTGAGTGTTTTGGACTATCCACACTGCTGTTACTGGACTGTCTGTCAGTGAGTGTTTTGGACTATCCACACTGCTGTTACTGGACTGTGTCTGTCAGTGAGTGTTTTGGACTATCCACACTGCTGTTACTGTGCTGTGTCTGTCAGTGAGTGTTTTGGACTATCCACACTGCTGTTACTGGACTGTCTGTCAGTGAGTGTTTTGGACTATCCACACTGCTGTTACTGGACTGTGTCTGTCAGTGAGTGTTTTGGACTATCCACACTGCTGTTACTGGACTGTGTCTGTCAGTGAGTGTTTTGGACTATCCACACTGCTGTTACTGGACTGTCTGTCAGTGAGTGTTTTGGACTATCCACACTGCTGTTACTGGACTGTGTCTGTCAGTGAGTGTTTTGGACTATCCACACTGCTGTTACTGGGCTGTCTGTCAGTGAGTGTTTTGGACTATCCACACTGCTGTTACTGGACTGTTAGTGTTTTGGACTATCCACACTGCTGTTACTGGACTGTCTGTCAGTGAGTGTTTTGGACTATCCACACTGCTGTTACTGGCTGTTACTGGACTGTCTGTCAGTGAGTGTTTTGGACTATCCACACTGCTGTTACTGGACTGTCTGTCAGTGAGTGTTTTGGACTATCCACACTGCTGTTACTGTGCTGTGTCTGTCAGTGAGTGTTTTGGACTATCCACACTGCTGTTACTGGGCTGTCTGTCAGTGAGTGTTTTGGACTATCCACACTGCTGTTACTGTGCTGTGTCTGTCAGTGAGTGTTTTGGACTATCCACACTGCTGTTACTGGACTGTCTGTCAGTGAGTGTTTTGGACTATCCACACTGCTGTTACTGGACTGTCTGTCAGTGAGTGTTTTGGACTATCCACACTGCTGTTACTGTGCTGTGTCTGTCAGTGAGTGTTTTGGACTATCCACACTGCTGTTACTGTGCTGTGTCTGTCAGTGAGTGTTTTGGACTATCCACACTGCTGTTACTGGACTGTCTGTCAGTGAGTGTTTTGGACTATCCACACTGCTGTTACTGGACTGTCTGTCAGTGAGTGTTTTGGACTATCCACACTGCTGTTACTGGACTGTGTCTGTCAGTGAGTGTTTTGGACTATCCACACTGCTGTTACTGGACTGTCTGTCAGTGAGTGTTTTGGACTATCCACACTGCTGTTACTGGACTGTGTCTGTCAGTAAGTGTTTTGGACTATCCACACTGCTGTTACTGGTCTGTCTGTCAGTGAGTGTTTTGGACTATCCACACTGCTGTTACTGGACTGTCTGTCAGTGAGTGTTTTGGACTATCCACACTGCTGTTACTGGACTGTGTCTGTCAGTGAGTGTTTTGGACTATCCACACTGCTGTTACTGGACTTGTCAGTGAGTGTTTTGACTATCCACACTGCTGTTACTGGACTGTCTGTCAGTGAGTGTTTTGGACTATCCACACTGCTGTTACTGGACTGTCTGTCAGTGAGTGTTTTGGACTATCCACACTGCTGTTACTGGACTGTCTGTCAGTGAGTGTTTTGGACTATCCACACTGCTGTTACTGGACTGTGTCTGTCAGTGAGTGTTTTGGACTATCCACACTGCTGTTACTGGACTGTGTCTGTCAGTGAGTGTTTTGGACTATCCACACTGCTGTTACACTGTCTGTATCCACACTGCTGTTACTGGGCTGTCTGTCAGTGAGTGTTTTGGACTATCCACACTGCTGTTACTGTGCTGTGTCTGTCAGTGAGTGTTTTGGACTATCCACACTGCTGTTACTGTGCTGTGTCTGTCAGTGAGTGTTTTGGACTATCCACACTGCACTGTGCTGTGTCTGTCAGTGAGTGTTTTGGACTATCCACACTGCTGTTACTGTGCTGTGTCTGTCAGTGAGTGTTTTGGACTATCCACACTGCTGTTACTGTGCTGTGTCTGTCAGTGAGTGTTTTGGACTATCCACACTGCTGTTACTGTGCTGTGTCTGTCAGTGAGTGTTTTGGACTATCCACACTGCTGTTACTGTGCTGTGTCTGTCAGTGAGTGTTTTGGACTATCCACACTGCTGTTACTGTGCTGTGTCTGTCAGTGAGTGTTTTGGACTATCCACACTGCTGTTACTGGACTGTCTGTCAGTGAGTGTTTTGGACTGTCCACACTGCTGTTACTGTGCTGTCTGTCAGTGAGTGTTTTGGACTATCCACACTGCTGTTACTGGACTGTCTGTCAGTGAGTGTTTTGGACTATCCACACTGCTGTTACTGGACTGTCTGTCAGTGAGTGTTTTGGACTATCCACACTGCTGTTACTGGACTGTCTGTCAGTGAGTGTTTTGGACTATCCACACTGCTGTTACTGGACTGTCTGTCAGTGAGTGTTTTGGACTATCCACACTGCTGTTACTGGACTGTCTGTCAGTGAGTGTTTTGGACTATCCACACTGCTGTTACTGTGCTGTGTCTGTCAGTGAGTGTTTTGGACTATCCACACTGCTGTTACTGTGCTGTGTCTGTCAGTGAGTGTTTTGGACTATCCACACTGTTGTTACTGGACTGTCTGTCAGTGAGTGTTTTGGACTATCCACACTGCTGTTACTGGACTGTCTGTCAGTGAGTGTTTTGGACTATCCACACTGCTGTTACTGGACTGTCTGTCAGTGAGTGTTTTGGACTATCCACACTGCTGTTACTGGACTGTGTCTGTCAGTAAGTGTTTTGGACTATCCACACTGCTGTTACTGGACTGTGTCTGTCAGTAAGTGTTTTGGACTATCCACACTGCTGTTACTGGACTGTCTGTCAGTGAGTGTTTTGGACTATCCACACTGCTGTTACTGGACTGTGTCTGTCAGGAGTGTTTTGGACTATCCACACTGCTGTTACTGGACTGTGTCTGTCAGTGAGTGTTTTGGACTATCCACACTGCTGTTACTGGACTGTCTGTCAGTGAGTGTTTTGGACTATCCACACTGCTGTTACTGGACTGTCTGTCAGTGAGTGTTTTGGACTATCCACACTGCTGTTACTGGACTGTGAGTGTTTTGGACTATCCACACTGCTGTTACTGGACTGTCTGTCAGTGAGTGTTTTGGACTATCCACACTGCTGTTACTGGACTGTCTGTCAGTGAGTGTTTTGGACTATCCACACTGCTGTTACTGGACTGTCTGTCAGTGAGTGTTTTGGACTATCCACACTGCTGTTACTGGACTGTGTCTGTCAGTAAGTGTTTTGGACTATCCACACTGCTGTTACTGGACTGTGTCTGTCAGTGAGTGTTTTGGACTATCCACACTGCTGTTACTGGACTGTCTGTCAGTGAGTGTTTTGGACTATCCACACTGCTGTTACTGGACTGTCTGTCAGTGAGTGTTTTGGACTATCCACACTGCTGTTACTGGACTGTCTGTCAGTAGTGTGTTTTGGACTATCCACACTGCTGTTACTGGACTGTCTGTCAGTGAGTGTTTTGGACTATCCACACTGCTGTTACTGGGCTGTCTGTCTGACTATCACTGCTGTTACTTTGCTGTGTCTGTCAGTGAGTGTTTTGGACTATCCACACTGATGTTACTGTGCTGTGTCTGTCAGTAAGTGTTTTGGACTATCCACACTGCTGTTACTGGGCTGTCTGTCAGTGAGTGTTTTGGACTATCCACACTGCTGTTACTGTGCTGTGTCTGTCAGTGAGTGTTTTGGACTATCCACACTGCTGTTACTGTGCTGTGTCTGTCAGTGAGTGTTTTGGACTATCCACACTGCTGTTACTGTGCTGTGTCTGTCAGTGAGTGTTTTGACTATCCACACTGCTTTTACTGGACTGTCTGTCAGTGAGTGTTTTGGACTATCCACACTGCTGTTACTGTGCTGTGTCTGTCAGTGAGTGTTTTGGACTATCCACACTGCTGTTACTGTGCTGTGTCTGTCAGTGAGTGTTTTGGACTATCCACACTGCTGTTACTGGACTGTGTCTGTCAGTGAGTGTTTTGGACTATCCACACTGCTGTTACTGGACTGTGTCTGTCAGTGAGTGTTTTGGACTATCCACACTGCTGTTACTGGACTGTCTGTCAGTGAGTGTTTTGGACTATCCACACTGCTGTTACTGGGCTGTCTGTCAGTGAGTGTTTTGGACTATCCACACTGCTGTTACTGTGCTGTGTCTGTCAGTGAGTGTTTTGGACTATCCACACTGCTGTTACTGTGCTGTGTCTGTCAGTGAGTGTTTTGGACTATCCACACTGCTGTTACTGGACTGTCTGTCAGTGAGTGTTTTGGACTATCCACACTGCTGTTACTGGACTGTCTGTCAGTGAGTGTTTTGGACTATCCACACTGCTGTTACTGGACTGTCTGTCAGTGAGTGTTTTGGACTATCCACACTGCTGTTACTGGACTGTGTCTGTCAGTGAGTGTTTTGGACTATCCACACTGCTGTTACTGGACTGTCTGTCAGTGAGTGTTTTGGACTATCCACACTGCTGTTACTGGCTGTGTCTGTCAGTGAGTGTTTTGGACTATCCACACTGCTGTTACTGTGCTGTGTCTGTCAGTGAGTGTTTTGGACTATCCACACTGCTGTTACTGACTGTCTGTCAGTGAGTGTTTTGGACTATCCACACTGCTGTTACTGTGCTGTGTCTGTCAGTGAGTGTTTTGGACTATCCACACTGCTGTTACTGGTTACTTTGTCTGTCAGTGAGTGTTTTGGACTATCCACACTGCTGTTACTGGCTGTGTCTGTCAGTGAGTGTTTTGGACTATCCACACTGCTGTTACTGGCTGTGTCTGTCAGTGAGTGTTTTGGACTATCCACACTGCTGTTACTGGACTGTCTGTCAGTGAGTGTTTTGGACTATCCACACTGCTGTTACTGGCTGTCTGTCAGTGAGTGTTTTGGACTATCCACACTGCTGTTACTGTGCTGTGTCTGTCAGTGAGTGTTTTGGACTATCCACACTGCTGTTACTGTGCTGTGTCTGTCAGTGAGTGTTTTGGACTATCCACACTGCTGTTACTGTGCTGTGTCTGTCAGTGAGTGTTTTGGACTATCCACTGCTGTTACTGTCTGTCAGTGAGTGTTTTGGACTATCCACACTGCTGTTACTGTGCTGTCTGTCAGTGAGTGTTTTGGACTATCCACACTGCTGTTACTGGACTGTCTGTCAGTGAGTGTTTTGGACTATCCACACTGCTGACTGGGCTGTTCTTGGACTATCCACACTGCTGTTACTGGACTGTCTGTCAGTGAGTGTTTTGTCTGTCAGTGAGTGTTTTGGACTATCCACACTGCTGTTACTGTGCTGTGTCTGTCAGTGAGTGTTTTGGACTATCCACACTGCTGTTACTGTGCTGTCTGTCAGTGAGTGTTTTGGATCCTATGCACACTGCTGTTACTGCTGTTACTGGACTGTGTCTGTCAGTGAGTGTTTTGGACTATCCACACTGCTGTTACTGTGCTGTGTCTGTCAGTGAGTGTTTTGGACTATCCACACTGCTGTTACTGGACTGTCTGTCAGTGAGTGTTTTGGACTATCCACACTGCTGTTACTGGACTGTCTGTCAGTGAGTGTTTTGGACTATCCACACTGCTGTTACTGGACTGTGTCTGTCAGTGAGTGTTTTGGACTATCCACACTGCTGTTACTGGACTGTGTCTGTCAGTGTTTTGGACTATCCACACTGCTGTTACTGGACTGTGTCTGTCAGTGAGTGTTTTGGACTATCCACACTGCTGTTACTGGACTGTCTGTCAGTGAGTGTTTTGGACTATCCACACTGCTGTTACTGGACTGTGTCTGTCAGTGAGTGTTTTGGACTATCCACACTGCTGTTACTGGACTGTCTGTCAGTGAGTGTTTTGGACTATCCACACTGCTGTTACTGTGCTGTGTCTGTCAGTGAGTGTTTTGGACTATCACACTGTTACTGGACTGTCTGTCAGTGAGTGTTTTGGACTATCCACACTGCTGTTACTGGACTGTCTGTCAGTGAGTGTTTTGTCTGTCTGGAGTGAGTGTTTTGGACTATCCACACTGCTGTTACTGGACTGTCTGTCAGTGTGTCTGTCAGTGAGTGTTTTGGACTATCCACACTGCTGTTACTGGACTGTCTGTCAGTGAGTGTTTTGGACTATCCACACTGCTGTTACTGGACTGTGTCTGTCAGTGAGTGTTTTGGACTATCCACACTGCTGTTACTGTGCTGTGTCTGTCAGTGAGTGTTTTGGACTATCCACACTGCTGTTACTGGACTGTCTGTCAGTGAGTGTTTTGGACTATCCACACTGCTGTTACTGGACTGTCTGTCAGTGAGTGTTTTTTTGCTGTTACTGGACTGTGTCTGTCAGTGAGTGTTTTGGACTATCCACACTGCTGTTACTGGACTGTCTGTCAGTGAGTGTTTTGTCTGTTCAGTGAGTGTTTTGGACTATCCACACTGCTGTTACTGGACTGTGTCTGTCAGTGAGTGTTTTGGACTATCCACACTGCTGTTACTGGACTGTCTGTCAGTGAGTGTTTTGGACTATCCACACTGCTGTTACTGGACTGTGTCTGTCAGTGAGTGTTTTGGACTATCCACACTGCTGTTACTGGACTGTCTGTCAGTGAGTGTTTTGGACTATCCACACTGCTGTTTACTGGACTGTGTCTGTCAGTGAGTGTTTTGTCTGTTCACTGTGTCTGTCAGTGAGTGTTTTGGACTATCCACACTGCTGTTACTGTGCTGTGTCTGTCAGTGAGTGTTTTGGACTATCCACACTGCTGTTACTGGACTGTCTGTCAGTGAGTGTTTTGGACTATCCACACTGCTGTTACTGGACTGTCTGTCAGTGAGTGTTTTGGACTATCCACACTGCTGTTACTGGACTGTCTGTCAGTGAGTGTTTTGGACTATCCACACTGCTGTTACTGGACTGTGTCTGTCAGTGAGTGTTTTGGACTATCCACACTGCTGTTACTGGCTGTGTCTGTCAGTGAGTGTTTTGGACTATCCACACTGCTGTTACTGGACTGTCTGTCAGTGAGTGTTTTGGACTATCCACACTGCTGTTACTGGACTGTGTCTGTCAGTGAGTGTTTTGGACTATCCACACTGCTGTTACTGGCTGTGTCTGTCAGTGAGTGTTTTGGACTATCCACACTGCTGTTACTGGACTGTCTGTCAGTGAGTGTTTTGGACTATCCACACTGCTGTTACTGGACTGTGTCTGTCAGTGAGTGTTTTGGACTATCCACACTGCTGTTACTGGACTGTGTCTGTCAGTGAGTGTTTTGGACTATCCACACTGCTGTTACTGGACTGTCTGTCAGTGAGTGTTTTGGACTATCCACACTGCTGTTACTGGACTGTGTCTGTCAGTGAGTGTTTTGGACTATCCACACTGCTGTTACTGGACTGTCTGTCAGTGAGTGTTTTGGACTATCCACACTGCTGTTACTGTGCTGTGTCTGTCAGTGAGTGTTTTGGACTATCCCACTGCTGTTACTGTGCTGTGTCTGTCAGTGAGTGTTTTGGACTATCCACACTGCTGTTACTGTGCTGTGTCTGTCAGTGAGTGTTTTGGACTATCCACACTGCTGTTACTGGACTGTCTGTCAGTGAGTGTTTTGGACTATCCACACTGCTGTTACTGGACTGTGTCTGTCAGTGAGTGTTTTGGACTATCCACACTGCTGTTACTGGACTGTCTGTCAGTGAGTGTTTTGGACTATCCACACTGCTGTTACTGGACTGTGTCTGTCAGTGAGTGTTTTGGACTATCCACACTGCTGTTACTGGACTGTCTGTTGAGTGTTTTGGACTATCCACACTGCTGTTACTGGACTGTGTCTGTCAGTGAGTGTTTTGGACTATCCACACTGCTGTTACTGGACTGTCTGTCAGTGAGTGTTTTGGACTATCCACACTGCTGTTACTGGACTGTCTGTCAGTGAGTGTTTTGGACTATCCACACTGCTGTTACTGGACTGTGTCTGTCAGTGAGTGTTTTGGACTATCCACACTGCTGTTACTGGACTGTCTGTCAGTAAGTGTTTTGGACTATCCACACTGCTGTTACTGGACTGTCTGTCAGTGAGTGTTTTGGACTATCCACACTGCTGTTACTGTGCTGTGTCTGTCAGTGAGTGTTTTGGACTATCCACACTGCTGTTACTGGACTAACCACACTGCTGTTACTGGACTGTCTGTCAGTGAGTGTTTTGGACTATCCACACTGCTGTTACTGGGCTGTGTCTGTCAGTGAGTGTTTTGGACTATCCACACTGCTGTTACTGGACTGTCTGTCAGTGAGTGTTTTGGACTATCCACACTGCTGTTACTGGACTGTCTGTCAGTGAGTGTTTTGGACTATCCACACTGCTGTTACTGGACTGTGTCTGTCAGTGAGTGTTTTGGACTATCCACACTGCTGTTACTGGACTGTGTCTGTCAGTGAGTGTTTTGGACTATCCACACTGCTGTTACTGGACTGTGTCTGTCAGTGAGTGTTTTGGACTATCCACACTGCTGTTACTGGACTGTCTGTCAGTGAGTGTTTTGGACTATCCACACTGCTGTTACTGTGCTGTGTCTGTCAGCGAGTGTTTTGGACTATCCACACTGCTGTTACTGGGCTTTGTCTGTCAGTGAGTGTTTTGGACTATACACACTGCTGTTACTGTGCTGTGTCTGTCAGTGAGTGTTTTGGACTATCCACACTGCTGTTACTGGACTGTGTCTGTCAGTGAGTGTTTTGGACTATCCACACTGCTGTTACTGGACTGTCTGTCAGTGAGTGTTTTGGACTATCCACACTGCTGTTACTGGACTGTCTGTCAGTGAGTGTTTTGGACTATCCACACTGCTGTTACTGGACTGTGTCTGTCAGTGAGTGTTTTGGACTATCCACACTGCTGTTACTGGACTGTCTGTCAGTGAGTGTTTTGGACTATCCACACTGCTGTTACTGTGCTGTGTCTGTCAGTGAGTGTTTTGGACTATCCACACTGCTGTTACTGTGCTGTGTCTGTCAGTGAGTGTTTTGGACTATCCACACTGCTGTTACTGGACTGTCTGTCAGTGAGTGTTTTGGACTATCCACACTGCTGTTACTGGACTGTCTGTCAGTGAGTGTTTTGGACTATCCACACTGCTGTTACTGGACTGTCTGTCAGTGAGTGTTTTGGACTATCCACACTGCTGTTACTGTGCTGTGTCTGTCAGTGAGTGTTTTGGACTATCCACACTGCTGTTACTGTGCTGTGTCTGTCAGTGAGTGTTTTGGACTATCCACACTGCTGTTACTGGACTGTCTGTCAGTTTTGGACTATCCACACTGCTGTTACTGGTGTCTTTTGGACTATCCACACTGCTGTTACTGGACTGTCTGTCAGTGAGTGTTTTGGACTATCCACACTGCTGTTACTGGACTGTCTGTCAGTGAGTGTTTTGGACTATCCACACTGCTGTTACTGGACTGTCTGTCAGTGAGTGTTTTGGACTATCCACACTGCTGTTACTGGACTGTGTCTGTCAGTAAGTGTTTTGGACTATCCACACTGCTGTTACTGGACTGTCTGTCAGTGAGTGTTTTGGACTATCCACACTGCTGTTACTGGACTGTCTGTCAGTGAGTGTTTTGGACTATCCACACTGCTGTTACTGGACTGTCTGTCAGTGAGTGTTTTGGACTATCCACACTGCTGTTACTGGACTGTCTGTCAGTGAGTGTTTTGGACTATCCACACTGCTGTTACTGGACTGTCTGTCAGTAAGTGTTTTGGACTATCCACACTGCTGTTACTGGACTGTGTCAGTGAGTGTTTTGGACTATCCACACTGCTGTTACTGGACTGTCTGTCAGTGAGTGTTTTGGACTATCCACACTGTCTGTCTGAGTGTTTTGTTACTGCTGTTACTGGGCTGTCTGTCAGTGAGTGTTTTGGACTATCCACACTGCTGTTACTTTGCTGTGTCTGTCAGTGAGTGTTTTGGACTATCCACACTGTTACTGTGCTGTGTCTGTCAGTGAGTGTTTTGGACTATCCACACTGCTGTTACTGTGCTGTGTCTGTCAGTGAGTGTTTTGGACTATCCACACTGCTGTTACTGTGCTGTGTCTGTCAGTGAGTGTTTTGGACTATCCACACTGCTGTTACTGGACTGTCTGTCAGTGAGTGTTTTGGACTATGCTGTTACTGGACTGTCACACTGCTGTTACTGGACTGTCTGTCAGTGAGTGTTTTGGACTATCCACACTGGTGTTACTGGACTGTCTGTCAGTGAGTGTTTTGGACTATCCACACTTCTGTCTGTCTGTGAGTGTTTTGGACTATCCACACTGCTGTTACTGGACTGTGTCTGTCAGTGAGTGTTTTGGACTATCCACACTGCTGTTACTGTGCTGTGTCTGTCAGTGAGTGTTTTGGACTATCCACACTGCTGTTACTGTGCTGTGTCTGTCAGTGAGTGTTTTGGACTATCCACACTGCTGTTACTGTGCTGTGTCTGTCAGTGAGTGTTTTGGACTATCCACGCTGCTGTTACTGGACTGTGTCTGTCAGTGAGTGTTTTGGACTATCCACACTGCTGTTACTGGACTGTCTGTCAGTGAGTGTTTTGGACTATCCACACTGCTGTTACTGTGCTGTGTCTGTCAGCTAGTGTTTTGGACTATCCACACTTCTGTTACTGTGCTGTGTCTGTCAGTGAGTGTTTTGGACTATCCACACTGCTGTTACTGTGCTGTGTCTGTCAGTGAGTGTTTTGGACTATCCACACTGCTGTTACTGTGCTGTGTCTGTCAGTGAGTGTTTTGGACTATCCACACTGCTGTTACTGTGCTGTGTCTGTCAGTGAGTGTTTTGGACTATCCACACTGCTGTTACTGTGCTGTGTCTGTCAGTGAGTGTTTTGGACTATCCACACTGCTGTTACTGTGCTGTGTCTGTCAGTGAGTGTTTTGGACTATCCACACTGCTGTTACTGTGCTGTGTCTGTCAGTGAGTGTTTTGGACTATCCACACTGCTGTTACTGTGCTGTGTCTGTCAGTGAGTGTTTTGGACTATCCACACTGCTGTTACTGGCTGTGTCTGTCAGTGAGTGTTTTGGACTATCCACACTGCTGTTACTGGCTGTGTCTGTCAGTGAGTGTTTTGGACTATCCACACTGCTGTTACTGTGCTGTGTCTGTCAGTGAGTGTTTTGGACTATCCACACTGCTGTTACTGGACTGTCTGTCAGTGAGTGTTTTGGACTATCCACACTGCTGTTACTGTGCTGTCTGTCAGTGAGTGTTTTGGACTATCCACACTGCTGTTACTGGACTGTGTCTGTCAGTGAGTGTTTTGGACTATCCACACTGCTGTTACTGGACTGTGTCTGTCAGTAAGTGTTTTGGACTATCCACACTGCTGTTACTGGACTGTCTGTCAGTGAGTGTTTTGGACTATCCACACTGCTGTTACTGGACTGTCTGTAAGTGAGTGTTTTGGACTATCCACACTGCTGTTACTGTGCTGTGTCTGTCAGTGAGTGTTTTGGACTATCCACACTGCTGTTACTGTGCTGTGTCTGTCAGTGAGTGTTTTGGACTATCCACACTGCTGTTACTGGACTGTCTGTCAGTGAGTGTTTTGGACTATCCACACTGCTGTTACTGGACTGTCTGTCAGTGAGTGTTTTGGACTATCCACACTGCTGTTACTGTGTTTTGGACTATCCACACTGCTGTTACTGGACTGTCAGTGAGTGTTTTGGACTATCCACACTGCTGTTACTGGACTGTCTGTCAGTGAGTGTTTTGGACTATCCACACTGCTGTTACTGGACTGTCTGTCAGTAAGTGTTTTGGACTATCCACACTGCTGTTACTGGACTGTCTGTCAGTGAGTGTTTTGGACTATCCACACTGCTGTTACTGGACTGTCTGTCAGTGAGTGTTTTGGACTATCCACACTGCTGTTACTGGACTGTCTGTCAGTGAGTGTTTTGGACTATCCACACTGCTGTTACTGGACTGTCTGTCAGTGAGTGTTTTGGACTATCCACACTGCTGTTACTGGACTGTGTCTGTCAGTAAGTGTTTTGGACTATCCACACTGCTGTTACTGGACTGTGTCTGTCAGTGAGTGTTTTGGACTATCCACACTGCTGTTTACTGTCTGTCTGTCTGTCAGTGAGTGTTTTGGACTATCCACACTGCTGTTACTGGGCTGTCTGTCAGTGAGTGTTTTGGACTATCCACACTGCTGTTACTTGCTGTGTCTGTCAGTGAGTGTTTTGGACTATCCACACTGCTGTTACTGTGCTGTGTCTGTCAGTGAGTGTTTTGGACTATCCACACTGCTGTTACTGTGCTGTGTCTGTCAGTGAGTGTTTTGGACTATCCACACTGCTGTTACTGTGCTGTGTCTGTCAGTGAGTGTTTTGGACTATCCACACTGCTTTTACTGGACTGTCTGTCAGTGAGTGTTTTGGACTATCCACACTGCTGTTACTGTGCTGTGTCTGTCAGTGAGTGTTTTGGACTATCCACACTGCTGTTACAGTGAGTGTTTTGGACTGTCCACACTGCTGTTACTGGACTGTCTGTCAGTGAGTGTTTTGGACTATCCACACTGCTGTTACTGGACTGTGTCTGTCAGTGAGTGTTTTGGACTATCCACACTGCTGTTACTGGACTGTGTCTGTCAGTGAGTGTTTTGGACTATCCACACTGCTGTTTACTGTCTGTCTGAGTGTTTTGGACTATCCACACTGCTGTTACTGGGCTGTCTGTCAGTGAGTGTTTTGGACTATCCACACTGCTGTTACTGTGCTGTGTCTGTCAGTGAGTGTTTTGGACTATCCACACTGCTGTTACTGGACTGTCTGTCAGTGAGTGTTTTGGACTATCCACACTGCTGTTACTGGACTGTCTGTCAGTGAGTGTTTTGGACTATCCACACTGCTGTTACTGGACTGTCTGTCAGTGAGTGTTTTGGACTATCCACACTGGTGTTACTGGACTGTCTGTCAGTGAGTGTTTTGGACTATCCACACTTCTGTTACTGTGCTGTGTCTGTCAGCGAGTGTTTTGGACTATCCACACTGCTGTTACTGGACTGTGTCTGTCAGTGAGTGTTTTGGACTATCCACACTGCTGTTACTGTGCTGTGTCTGTCAGTGAGTGTTTTGGACTATCCACACTGCTGTTACTGTGCTGTGTCTGTCAGTGAGTGTTTTGGACTATCCACACTGCTGTTACTGTGCTGTGTCTGTCAGTGAGTGTTTTGGACTATCCACACTGCTGTTACTGGGCTTTGTCTGTCAGTGAGTGTTTTGGACTATCCACACTGCTGTTACTGAGCTTTGTCTGTCAGTGAGTGTTTTGGACTATCCACACTGCTGTTACTGTGCTGTGTCTGTCAGCTAGTGTTTTGGACTATCCACACTTCTGTTACTGTGCTGTGTCTGTCAGTGAGTGTTTTGGACTATCCACACTGCTGTTACTGTGCTGTGTCTGTCAGTGAGTGTTTTGGACTATCCACACTGCTGTTACTGTGCTGTGTCTGTCAGTGAGTGTTTTGGACTATCCACACTGCTGTTACTGTGCTGTGTCTGTCAGTGAGTGTTTTGGACTATCCACACTGCTGTTACTGTGCTGTGTCTGTCAGTGAGTGTTTTGGACTATCCACACTTCTGTTACTGTGCTGTGTCTGTCAGTGAGTGTTTTGGACTATCCACACTGCTGTTACTGTGCTGTGTCTGTCAGTGAGTGTTTTGGACTATCCACACTGCTGTTACTGTGCTGTGTCTGTCAGTGAGTGTTTTGGACTATCCACACTGCTGTTACTGTGCTGTGTCTGTCAGTGAGTGTTTTGGACTATCCACACTGCTGTTACTGTGCTGTGTCTGTCAGTGAGTGTTTTGGACTATCCACACTGCTGTTACTGTGCTGTGTCTGTCAGTGAGTGTTTTGGACTATCCACACTGCTGTTACTGGACTGTCTGTCAGTGAGTGTTTTGGACTATCCACACTGCTGTTACTGTGCTGTCTGTCAGTGAGTGTTTTGGACTATCCACACTGCTGTTACTGGACTGTGTCTGTCAGTAAGTGTTTTGGACTATCCACACTGCTGTTACTGGACTGTGTCTGTCAGTAAGTGTTTTGGACTATCCACACTGCTGTTACTGGACTGTCTGTCAGTGAGTGTTTTGGACTATCCACACTGCTGTTACTGGACTGTCTGTCAGTGAGTGTTTTGGACTATCCACACTGCTGTTACTGGACTGTCTGTCAGTGAGTGTTTTGGACTATCCACACTGCTGTTACTGGACTGTCTGTCAGTGAGTGTTTTGGACTATCCACACTGCTGTTACTGTGCTGTGTCTGTCAGTGAGTGTTTTGGACTATCCACACTGCTGTTACTGTGCTGTGTCTGTCAGTGAATGTTTTGGACTATCCACACTGCTGTTACTGGACTGTCTGTCAGTGAGTGTTTTGGACTATCCACACTGCTGTTACTGGACTGTCTGTCAGTGAGTGTTTTGGACTATCCACACTGCTGTTACTGGACTGTGTCTGTCAGTAAGTGTTTTGGACTATCCACACTGCTGTTACTGGACTGTGTCTGTCAGTAAGTGTTTTGGACTATCCACACTGCTGTTACTGGACTGTGTCTGTCAGTAAGTGTTTTGGACTATCCACACTGCTGTTACTGGACTGTCTGTCAGTGAGTGTTTTGGACTATCCACACTGCTGTTACTGGACTGTGTCTGTCAGTAAGTGTTTTGGACTATCCACACTGCTGTTACTGGACTGTCTGTCAGTGAGTGTTTTGGACTATCCACACTGCTGTTACTGGACTGTCTGTCAGTGAGTGTTTTGGACTATCCACACTGCTGTTACTGGACTGTCTGTCAGTAAGTGTTTTGGACTATCCACACTGCTGTTACTGGACTGTGTCTGTCAGTAAGTGTTTTGGACTATCCACACTGCTGTTACTGGACTGTGTCTGTCAGTAAGTGTTTTGGACTATCCACACTGCTGTTACTGGACTGTGTCTGTCAGTAAGTGTTTTGGACTATCCACACTGCTGTTACTGGACTGTCTGTCAGTGAGTGTTTTGGACTATCCACACTGCTGTTACTGGACTGTGTCAGTGAGTGTTTTGGACTATCCACACTGCTGTTACTGGACTGTCTGTCAGTGAGTGTTTTGGACTATCCACACTGCTGTTACTGGACTGTCTGTCAGTGAGTGTTTTGGACTATCCACACTGCTGTTACTGTGCTGTGTCTGTCAGTGAGTGTTTTGGACTATCCACACTGCTGTTACTGTGCTGTGTCTGTCAGTGAATGTTTTGGACTATCCACACTGCTGTTACTGGACTGTCTGTCAGTGAGTGTTTTGGACTATCCACACTGCTGTTACTGGACTGTCTGTCAGTGAGTGTTTTGGACTATCCACACTGCTGTTACTGGACTGTGTCTGTCAGTAAGTGTTTTGGACTATCCACACTGCTGTTACTGGACTGTGTCTGTCAGTAAGTGTTTTGGACTATCCACACTGCTGTTACTGGACTGTGTCTGTCAGTAAGTGTTTTGGACTATCCACACTGCTGTTACTGGACTGTCTGTCAGTGAGTGTTTTGGACTATCCACACTGCTGTTACTGGACTGTGTCTGTCAGTAAGTGTTTTGGACTATCCACACTGCTGTTACTGGACTGTCTGTCAGTGAGTGTTTTGGACTATCCACACTGCTGTTACTGGACTGTCTGTCAGTGAGTGTTTTGGACTATCCACACTGCTGTTACTGGACTGTCTGTCAGTAAGTGTTTTGGACTATCCACACTGCTGTTACTGGACTGTGTCTGTCAGTAAGTGTTTTGGACTATCCACACTGCTGTTACTGGACTGTGTCTGTCAGTAAGTGTTTTGGACTATCCACACTGCTGTTACTGGACTGTGTCAGTGAGTGTTTTGGACTATCCACACTGCTGTTACTGGACTGTCTGTCAGTGAGTGTTTTGGATTATCCACACTGCTGTTACTGGACTGTCTGTCAGTGAGTGTTTTGGACTATCCACACTGCTGTTACTGGGCTGTCTGTCAGTGAGTGTTTTGGACTATCCACACTGCTGTTACTTTGCTGTGTCTGTCAGTGAGTGTTTTGGACTATCCACACTGATGTTACTGTGCTGTGTCTGTCAGTGAGTGTTTTGGACTATCCACACTGCTGTTACTGGGCTGTCTGTCAGTGAGTGTTTTGGACTATCCACACTTCTGTTACTGTGCTGTGTCTGTCAGTGAGTGTTTTGGACTATCCACACTGCTTTTACTGGACTGTCTGTCAGTGAGTGTTTTGGACTATCCACACTGCTGTTACTGTGCTGTGTCTGTCAGTGAGTGTTTTGTACTATCCACACTGCTTTTACTGGACTGTCTGTCAGTGAGTGTTTTGGACTATCCACACTGCTGTTACTGTGCTGTGTCTGTCAGTGAGTGTTTTGGACTATCCACACTGCTGTTACTGTGCTGTGTCTGTCAGTGAGTGTTTTGGACTGTCTGTCAGTGAGTGTTTTGGACTATCCACACTGCTGTTACTGGAATGTCTGTCAGTGAGTGTTTTGGACTATCCACCCTGCTGTTACTGGACTGTGTCTGTCAGTGAGTGTTTTGGACTATCCACACTGCTGTTACTGGACTGTGTCTGTCAGTAAGTGTTTTGGACTATCCACACTGCTGTTACTGGACTGTCTGTCAGTGAGTGTTTTGGACTATCCACACTGCTGTTACTGGGCTGTCTGTCAGTGAGTGTTTTGGACTATCCACACTGCTGTTACTGTGCTGTGTCTGTCAGTGAGTGTTTTGGACTATCCACACTGCTGTTACTGTGCTGTGTCTGTCAGTGAGTGTTTTGGACTATCCACACTGCTGTTACTGTGCTGTGTCTGTCAGTGAGTGTTTTGGACTATCCACACTGCTGTTACTGGACTGTCTGTCAGTGAGTGTTTTGGACTATCCACACTGCTGTTACTGGACTGTCTGTCAGTGAGTGTTTTGGACTATCCACACTGCTGTTACTGGACTGTCTGTCAGTGAGTGTTTTGGACTATCCACACTGCTGTTACTGGACTGTCTGTCAGTGAGTGTTTTGGACTATCCACACTGCTGTTACTGGACTGTCTGTCAGTGAGTGTTTTGGACTATCCACACTTCTGTTACTGTGCTGTGTCTGTCAGCGAGTGTTTTGGACTATCCACACTGCTGTTACTGTGCTGTGTCTGTCAGTGAGTGTTTTGGACTATCCACACTTCTGTTACTGTGCTGTGTCTGTCAGTGAGTGTTTTGGACTATCCACACTGCTGTTACTGTGCTGTGTCTGTCAGCGAGTGTTTTGGACTATCCACGCTGCTGTTACTGGGCTTTGTCTGTCAGTGAGTGTTTTGGACTATCCACACTGCTGTTACTGTGCTGTGTCTGTCAGCTAGTGTTTTGGACTATCCACACTTCTGTTACTGTGCTGTGTCTGTCAGTGAGTGTTTTGGACTATCCACACTGCTGTTACTGTGCTGTGTCTGTCAGTGAGTGTTTTGGACTATCCACACTGCTATTACTGTGCTGTGTCTGTCAGTGAGTGTTTTGGACTATCCACACTGCTGTTACTGTGCTGTGTCTGTCAGTGAGTGTTTTGGACTATCCACACTGCTGTTACTGTGCTGTGTCTGTCAGTGAGTGTTTTGGACTATCCACACTGCTGTTACTGTGCTGTGTCTGTCAGTGAGTGTTTTGGACTATCCACACTTCTGTTACTGTGCTGTGTCTGTCAGTGAGTGTTTTGGACTGTCCACACTGCTGTTACTGTGCTGTGTCTGTCAGTGAGTGTTTTGGACTATCCACACTGCTGTTACTGTGCTGTGTCTGTCAGTGAGTGTTTTGGACTATCCACACTGCTGTTACTGTGCTGTGTCTGTCAGTGAGTGTTTTGGACTATCCACACTGCTGTTACTGTGCTGTGTCTGTCAGTGAGTGTTTTGGACTATCCACACTGCTGTTACTGTGCTGTGTCTGTCAGTGAGTGTTTTGGACTATCCACACTGCTGTTACTGGACTGTCTGTCAGTGAGTGTTTTGGACTATCCACACTGCTGTTACTGTGCTGTCTGTCAGTGAGTGTTTTGGACTATCCACACTGCTGTTACTGGACTGTGTCTGTCAGTGAGTGTTTTGGACTATCCACACTGCTGTTACTGGACTGTGTCTGTCAGTAAGTGTTTTGGACTATCCACACTGCTGTTACTGGACTGTGTCTGTCAGTAAGTGTTTTGGACTATCCACACTGCTGTTACTGGACTGTCTGTCAGTGAGTGTTTTGGACTATCCACACTGCTGTTACTGGACTGTGTCAGTGAGTGTTTTGGACTATCCACACTGCTGTTACTGGACTGTCTGTCAGTGAGTGTTTTGGACTATCCACACTGCTGTTACTGGACTGTCTGTCAGTGAGTGTTTTGGACTATCCACACTGCTGTTACTGTGCTGTGTCTGTCAGTGAGTGTTTTGGACTATCCACACTGCTGTTACTGTGCTGTGTCTGTCAGTGAGTGTTTTGGACTATCCACACTGTTGTTACTGGACTGTCTGTCAGTGAGTGTTTTGGACTATCCACACTGCTGTTACTGTGCTGTGTCTGTCAGTGAGTGTTTTGGACTATCCACACTGCTGTTACTGTGCTGTGTCTGTCAGTGAGTGTTTTGGACTATCCACACTGCTGTTACTGGACTGTCTGTCAGTGAGTGTTTTGGACTATCCACACTGCTGTTACTGGACTGTCTGTCAGTGAGTGTTTTGGACTATCCACACTGCTGTTACTGGACTGTCTGTCAGTGAGTGTTTTGGACTATCCACACTGCTGTTACTGGACTGTGTCAGTGAGTGTTTTGGACTATCCACACTGCTGTTACTGGACTGTCTGTCAGTGAGTGTTTTGGACTATCCACACTGCTGTTACTGGACTGTCTGTCAGTGAGTGTTTTGGACTATCCACACTGCTGTTACTGTGCTGTGTCTGTCAGTGAGTGTTTTGGACTATCCACACTGCTGTTACTGTGCTGTGTCTGTCAGTGAGTGTTTTGGACTATCCACACTGCTGTTACTGGACTGTCTGTCAGTGAGTGTTTTGGACTATCCACACTGCTGTTACTGGACTGTCTGTCAGTGAGTGTTTTGGACTATCCACACTGCTGTTACTGGACTGTCTGTCAGTGAGTGTTTTGGACTATCCACACTGCTGTTACTGGACTGTGTCTGTCAGTGAGTGTTTTGGACTATCACACTGCTGTTACTGGACTGTGTCTGTCAGTAAGTGTTTTGGACTATCCACACTGCTGTTACTGTCAGTGAGTGTTTTGGACTATCCACACTGCTGTTACTGGACTGTGTCTGTCAGTGAGTGTTTTGGACTATCCACACTGCTGTTACTGGACTGTGTCTGTCAGTAAGTGTTTTGGACTATCCACACTGCTGTTACTGGACTGTGTCAGTAAGTGTTTTGGACTATCCACACTGCTGTTACTGGACTGTCTGTCAGTGAGTGTTTTGGACTATCCACACTGCTGTTACTGGACTGTGTCTGTCAGTAAGTGTTTTGGACTATCCACACTGCTGTTACTGGACTGTCTGTCAGTGAGTGTTTTGGACTATCCACACTGCTGTTACTGGACTGTCTGTCAGTGAGTGTTTTGGACTATCCACACTGCTGTTACTGGACTGTCTGTCAGTAAGTGTTTTGGACTATCCACACTGCTGTTACTGGACTGTGTCTGTCAGTAAGTGTTTTGGACTATCCACACTGCTGTTACTGGACTGTGTCTGTCAGTAAGTGTTTTGGACTATCCACACTGCTGTTACTGGACTGTGTCAGTGAGTGTTTTGGACTATCCACACTGCTGTTACTGGACTGTCTGTCAGTGAGTGTTTTGGACTATCCACACTGCTGTTACTGGACTGTCTGTCAGTGAGTGTTTTGGACTATCCACACTGCTGTTACTGAGCTGTCTGTCAGTGAGTGTTTTGGACTATCCACACTGCTGTTACTTTGCTGTGTCTGTCAGTGAGTGTTTTGGACTATCCACACTGATGTTACTGTGCTGTGTCTGTCAGTAAGTGTTTTGGACTATCCACACTGCTGTTACTGGGCTGTCTGTCAGTGAGTGTTTTGGACTATCCACACTTCTGTTACTGTGCTGTGTCTGTCAGTGAGTGTTTTGGACTATCCACACTGCGGTTACTGTGCTGTGTCTGTCAGTGAGTGTTTTGGACTATCCACACTGCTGTTACTGTGCTGTGTCTGTCAGTGAGTGTTTTGTACTATCCACACTGCTTTTACTGGACTGTCTGTCAGTGAGTGTTTTGGACTATCCACACTGCTGTTACTGTGCTGTGTCTGTCAGTGAGTGTTTTGGACTATCCACACTGCTGTTACTGTGCTGTGTCTGTCAGTGAGTGTTTTGGACTGTCCACACTGCTGTTACTGGACTGTCTGTCAGTGAGTGTTTTGGACTATCCACACTGCTGTTACTGGAATGTCTGTCAGTGAGTGTTTTGGACTATCCACCCTGCTGTTACTGGACTGTGTCTGTCAGTGAGTGTTTTGGACTATCCACACTGCTGTTACTGGACTGTGTCTGTCAGTAAGTGTTTTGGACTATCCACACTGCTGTTACTGGACTGTCTGTCAGTGAGTGTTTTGGACTATCCACACTGCTGTTACTGGGCTGTCTGTCAGTGAGTGTTTTGGACTATCCACACTGCTGTTACTGTGCTGTGTCTGTCAGTGAGTGTTTTGGACTATCCACACTGCTGTTACTGTGCTGTGTCTGTCAGTGAGTGTTTTGGACTATCCACACTGCTGTTACTGGACTGTGTCTGTCAGTAAGTGTTTTGGACTATCCACACTGCTGTTACTGGACTGTGTCAGTAAGTGTTTTGGACTATCCACACTGCTGTTACTGGACTGTGTCTGTCAGTAAGTGTTTTGGACTATCCACACTGCTGTTACTGGACTGTGTCTGTCAGTAAGTGTTTTGGACTATCCACACTGCTGTTACTGGACTGTGTCTGTCAGTAAGTGTTTTGGACTATCCACACTGCTGTTACTGGACTGTGTCAGTGAGTGTTTTGGACTATCCACACTGCTGTTACTGGACTGTGTCTGTCAGTAAGTGTTTTGGACTATCCACACTGCTGTTACTGGACTGTGTCTGTCAGTAAGTGTTTTGGACTATCCACACTGCTGTTACTGGACTGTCAGTAAGTGTTTTGACTATCCACACTGCTGTTACTGGACTGTCTGTCAGTGAGTGTTTTGGACTATCCACACTGCTGTTACTGGACTGTGTCTGTCAGTAAGTGTTTTGGACTATCCACACTGCTGTTACTGGACTGTCTGTCAGTGAGTGTTTTGGACTATCCACACTGCTGTTACTGGACTGTCTGTCAGTGAGTGTTTTGGACTATCCACACTGCTGTTACTGGACTGTCTGTCAGTAAGTGTTTTGGACTATCCACACTGCTGTTACTGGACTGTGTCTGTCAGTAAGTGTTTTGGACTATCCACACTGCTGTTACTGGACTGTGTCTGTCAGTAAGTGTTTTGGACTATCCACACTGCTGTTACTGGACTGTGTCAGTGAGTGTTTTGACTTCCACACTGCTGTTACTGGACTGTCTGTCAGTGAGTGTTTTGGACTATCCACACTGCTGTTACTGGACTGTCTGTCAGTGAGTGTTTTGGACTATCCACACTGCTGTTACTGGGCTGTCTGTCAGTGAGTGTTTTGGACTATCCACACTGCTGTTACTTTGCTGTGTCTGTCAGTGAGTGTTTTGGACTATCCACACTGATGTTACTGTGCTGTGTCTGTCAGTAAGTGTTTTGGACTATCCACACTGCTGTTACTGGGCTGTCTGTCAGTGAGTGTTTTGGACTATCCACACTTCTGTTACTGTGCTGTGTCTGTCAGTGAGTGTTTTGGACTATCCACACTGCGGTTACTGTGCTGTGTCTGTCAGTGAGTGTTTTGGACTATCCACACTGCTGTTACTGTGCTGTGTCTGTCAGTGAGTGTTTTGTACTATCCACACTGCTTTTACTGGACTGTCTGTCAGTGAGTGTTTTGGACTATCCACACTGCTGTTACTGTGCTGTGTCTGTCAGTGAGTGTTTTGGACTATCCACACTGCTGTTACTGTGCTGTGTCTGTCAGTGAGTGTTTTGGACTGTCCACACTGCTGTTACTGGACTGTCTGTCAGTGAGTGTTTTGGACTATCCACACTGCTGTTACTGGAATGTCTGTCAGTGAGTGTTTTGGACTATCCACCCTGCTGTTACTGGACTGTGTCTGTCAGTGAGTGTTTTGGACTAT
>NC_088409.1:81033201-81057437 GCF_034236695.1 Oncorhynchus nerka | reverse complement strand
GTTACGTATTGCTACACTGGGTTAGAGACACAAACCAACACACTGGGTTATAGACACAGACCAACACACTGGTTTACTGGGTTAGAGACACAGACCAACACAATGGGTTATATAAAGACAAACATACTGGTTTAGAGACAGACCAACACACTGGGTTAGAGACACAGACCAACACACTGGGTTAGAGACACAGACCAACACACCTAGAGACAGACCAACACACTGGGTTAGAGACACAGACCAACACACTGGGTTAGAGACACAGACCAACACACTGGTCTAGAGACAGACCAACACACTGGGTTAGAGACACAGACCAACACACTGGGTTAGAGACACAGACCAACACACTGGGTTAAAGACACAGACCAACACACTGGGTTAAAGACACAGACCAACACACTGGGTTATGAAAACAGACCAAACACACTGGTTTAGAGACAGACCAACACACTGGGTTATATACACAGACCAACACACTGGGTTATATACACAGACCAACACACTGGGTTATAGACAGACCAACACACTGGTTTAGAGACAGACCAACACACTGGGTTATATACACAGACCAACACACTGGGTTATATACACAGACCAACACACTGGGTTATATACACAGACCAACACACTGGGTTATAGACAGACCAACACACTGGTTTAGAGACAGACCAACACACTGGGTTATATACACAGACCAACACACTGGTTTAGAGACAGACCAACACACTGGGTTAGAGACACAGACCAACACACTGGGTTAAAGACACAGACCAACACACTGGTTTAGAGACAGACCAACACACTGGGTTAGAGACACAGACCAACACACTGGGTTAAAGACACAGACCAACACACTGGGATATAGAAAGACCAACACACTGGTCTAGAGACAGACCAACACACTGGGTTAGAGACACAGACCAACATATTGGTTTAGAGAGACACAGGCCAACACAATGGGTTATAGACACAGACCAACACACTGGGATATAGAAAGACCAACACACTGGTCTAGAGACAGACCAACACACTGGGTTAGAGACACAGACCAACACACTGGGTTATAGAAAGACCAACACAATGGTCTAGAGACAGACCAACACACTGGGTTAGAGACACAGACCAACACACTGGGTTATAGAAAGACCAACACACTGGTCTAGAGACAGACCAACACACTGGGTTAAAGACACAGACCAACACACTGGGTTAGAGACACAGGCCAACACACTGGGTTAGAGACACAGACAAACACACTGGGTTAGAGACACAGACCAACACACTGGGTTATAGAAAGACCAACACACTGGTCTAGAGACAGACCAACACACTGGGTTAAAGACACAGACCAACACACTGGGTTAGAGACACAGGCCAACACACTGGGTTAAAGACACAGACCAACACACTGGGTTAGAGACACAGACAAACACACTGGGTTAGAGACAGACCAACACTATGTGTTAAAGACACAGACCAACACACTGGGTTAGAGACACAGACCAACACACTGGGTTATAGACAGACCAACACACTGGTTTAGAGACAGACCAACACACTGGGTTATATACACAGACCAACACACTGGGTTATAGACAGACCAACACACTGGTCTAGAGACAGACCAACACACTGGGTTAGAGACACAGACCAACACACTGGGTTAGAGACACAGACCAACACACTGGGTTAAAGACACAGACCAACACACTGGGTTAGAGACACAGACCAACACACTGGGTTAGAGACACAGACCAACACACTGGGTTAGAGACACAGACCAACACACTGGGTTATACTGGTTTAAGACACAGACCAACACACTGGGTTATATAAAGACCAACACACTGGTTTAGAGACAGACCAACACACTGGGTTATAGACACAGACCAACACACTGGGTTATATACACAGACCAACACACTGGGTTATAGACAGACCAACACACTGGTTTATAGACAGACCAACACACTGGGTTATATACACAGACCAACACACTGGGTTAGAGACACACAGACCAACACACTGGGTTAAAGACACAGACCAACACACTGGTTTAGACACAGACCAACACACTGGGTTAGAGACACAGACCAACACAAGTTAAAGAGACAGACCAACACACTGGGTTTAGAGACAGACCAACACACTGGGTTAGAGACACAGACCAACACACTGGGTTAGAGACACAGACCAACACACTGGGTTATAGACACAGACCAACACACTGGTCTAGAGACAGACCAACACACTGGGTTAGAGACACAGACCACTGGGTTATATAAAGACAAACACTGGGTTATAGACAGACCAACACACTGGGTTAGAGACACAGACCAACACACTGGGTTAGAGAACAGACCAACACACTGGTCTAGAGACAGACCAACACACTGGGTTAGAGACACAGACCAACACACTGGGTTAGAGACACAGACCAACACACTGGGTTAGTAGACACAGACCAAACACACTGGGTTAGAGACACAGACCAACACACTGGGTTAAAGACACAGACCAACACACTGGGTTACTGGGTTAGAGACACAGACCAACACACTGGGTTAGAGACACAGACCAACACACTGGGTTATAGACACAGACCAACACACTGGTTTAGAGACAGACCAACACACTGGGTTAGTGACACAGACCAACACACTGGGTTATACACAGACCAACACACTGGGTTATATACACAGACCAACACACTGGGTTATAGACACAGACCAACACACTGGTTATAGACAGACCAACACACTGGAGTTAGAGACAGACCAACACACTGGTCTAGAGACAGACCAACACACTGGGTTAAAGACACAGACCAACACACTGGGTTATAGACACAGACCAACACACTGGGTTAAATACACAGACCAACACACTGGGTTATAGACAGACCAACACACTGGGTTATGGTTTAGACACAGACCAACACACTGGGTTAGAGACACAGACCAACACACTGGGTTATAGACAGACCAACACACTGGTTTAGAGACAGACCAACACACTGGGTTATATACACAGACCAACACACTGGGTTATAGACAGACCAACACACTGGTCTAGAGACAGACCAACACACTGGGTTTAGAGACACAGACCAACACACTGGGTTATATACACAGACCAACACACTGGTTTAGAGACAGACCAACACACTGGGTTAGAGACACAGACCAACACACTGGTTAGAGACACAGACCAACACACTGGTTAGAGACACAAACCAACACACTGGGTTAGGTTAAAGACACAGACCAACACCACTGGGATATTAGACCAACACACTGGTCTAGAGACAGACCAACACAATGGGTTTATAGACAAACATACTGGGTTAGAGACAGACCAACACACTGGGTTAAAGACACAGACCAACACACTGGAGTTATAGACACAGACCAACACACTGGTTTAGACACAGACCAACACACTGGGTTAGAAACATACAGACCAACACACTGGGTTAGAGACACAGACCAACACACTGGGTTAAAGACACAGACCAACACACTGGTCTAGAGACAGACCAACACACTGGGTTAAAGACACAAGACCAACACACTGGGTTAGAGACACAGACAAACACACTGGTTAGAGACAGACCAACACACTGTGTTAAAGACACAGACCAACACACTGGAGTTAGAGACACAGACCAACACACTGGAGGTTAAAGACACAGACAAACACACTGAGTTAAAGACACAGACCAACACACTGGGTTATAGAACAGACCAACACACTGGGTTTAGAGACAGACCAAACACACTGGGTTATAGACACAGACCAACACACTGGGTTATAGAAAGACCAACACACTGGTTAGAGACAGACCAACACACAAAGCAGACCAACACACTGGGTTATATACACAGACCAACACACTGTTTAAAGACACAGACCAACACACTGGGTTATAGACACAGACAAACACACAGACAGACCAACACACTGGTTTAGAGACACAGACCAACACACTGGGTTAGAGACACAGACCAACACACTGGGTTATAGACAGACCAACACACTGGTTTAGAGACAGACCAACACACTGGGTTATATACACAGACCAACACACTGGGTTATAGACAGACCAACACACTGGTCTAGAGACAGACCAACACACTGGGTTAGAGACACAGACCAACACACTGGGTTAGAGACACAGACCAACACACTGGGTTAAAGACACAGACCAACACACTGGGTTAGAGACACAGACCAACACACTGGGTTAGAGACACAGACCAACACACTGGGTTAGAGACACAAACCAACACACTGGGTTATAGACACAGACCAACACACTGGTTTAGTGACACAGACCAACACAATGGGTTATATAAAGACAAACATACTGGTTTAGAGACAGACCAACACACTGGGTTAGAGACACAGACCAACACACTGGGTTAGAGACACAGACCAACACACTGGTCTAGAGACAGACCAACACACTGGGTTAGAGACACAGACCAACACACTGGGTTAGAGACACAGACCAACACACTGGTCTAGAGACAGACCAACACACTGGGTTAGAGACACAGACCAACACACTGGGTTAGAGACACAGACCAACACACTGGGTTAAAGACACAGACCAACACACTGGGTTAAAGACACAGACCAACACACTGGGTTATAAACAGACCAACACACTGGTTTAGAGACAGACCAACACACTGGGTTATATACACAGACCAACACACTGGGTTATATACACAGACCAACACACTGGGTTATAGACAGACCAACACACTGGTTTAGAGACAGACCAACACACTGGGTTATATACACAGACCAACACACTGGGTTATATACACAGACCAACACACTGGGTTATATACACAGACCAACACACTGGGTTATATACAGACCAACACACTGGTTTAGAGACAGACCAACACACTGGGTTATATACACAGACCAACACACTAGAGGACCAACACACTATATAGACAGACCAACACACTGGGTTAGAGACACAGACCAACACACTGGGTTAAAGACACAGACCAACACACTGGTTTAGAGACAGACCAACACACTGGGTTAGAGACACAGACCAACACACTGGGTTAGACACAGACCAACACACTGGGTTATAGAAAGACCAACACACTGGGTTAAAGACACAGAGTTATAAACAGACCAACACACTGGTTTAGAGACAGACCAACACACTGGGTTATAGACACAGACAAACACATACACAGACCAACACACTGGGTTAGACAGACACAGACCAACACACTGGTTTAGAGACACAGACCAACACACTGGGTTATATACAGACCAACACACTGGGTTATAGACAGACAGACCAACACACTGGGTTATATAAAGACAAACTTTTCTGGTTTAGAGACAGACCAACACACTGGGTTAGAGACACAGACCAACACACTGGGTTAAAGGCACAGACCAACACACTGGTTTAGAGACAGACCAACACACTGGGTTAGAGACAGACCAACACACTGGGTTAAAGAGACACAGACCAACACACTGGTCTAGAGACAGACCAACACACTGGTTAGACACAGACCAACACAATGGGTTATAGACACAGACCAACACACTGGGATTAAAGACACAGACCAACACACTGGGTTAAAGACACAGACCAACACACTGGGTTATAAACAGACCAACACAATGGTCTAGAGACAGACCAACACACTGGGTTATAGACACAGACCAACACACTGGGTTATATAGAAAGACCAACACACTGGTTATAGACAGACCAACACACTGGTTTAGAGACAGACCAACACACTGGGTTAGAGACACAGGCCAACACACTAGGTTAGAGACACAGACCAACACACTGGGTTATAGACACAGACCAACACACTGGGTTATAGACAGACCAACACACTGGTCTAGAGACAGACCAACACACTGGGTTAAAGACACAGACCAACACACTGGGTTAGAGACAGACACTGGGTTAGAGACACAGACCAACACACTGGGTTAAAGACACAGACAAACACACTGGTTTATGTGTTAAAGACAGACCAACACACTGGGTTAGAGACACAGACCAACACACTGGGTTATAGAAAGACCAACACACTGGTTTAGAGACAGACCAACACACTGGGTTATAGACACAGACCAACACACTGGGTTATAGACACAGACAAACACACTGGTCTAGACACAGACCAACACACTGGGTTTAGAAAGACCAACACACTGGGTTAAAGACACAGACCAACACACTGGGTTAGAGACACAGGCCAACACACTGGGTTAGAGACACAGACCAACACACTGGGTTAGAGACACAGACCAACACACTGGGTTAGAGACACAAACCAACACACTGGGTTATAGACACAGACCAACACACTGGTTTAGTGACACAGACCAACACAATGGGTTATATAAAGACAAACATACTGGTTTAGAGACAGACCAACACACTGGGTTAGAGACACAGACCAACACACTGGGTTATAGAAAGACAACACACTGTCTAAGAGACAGACCAACACACTGGGTTAGAGACACAGACCAACACACTGGGTTAGAGACACAGACCAACACACTGGGTTAAAGACACAGACCAACACACTGGGTTAGAGACACAGGCCAACACACTGGGTTAAAGACACAGACCAACACACTGGGTTAGAGACACAGACCAACACACTGGGTTAGAGACACAGACCAACACACTGGGTTAGAGACACAGGCCAACACACTGGGTTAGAGACACAGACCAACACACTGGGTTAGAGACACAAACCAACACACTGGGTTATAGACACAGACCAACACACTGGTTTAGTGACACAGACCAACACAATGGGTTATATAAAGACAAACATACTGGTTTAGAGACAGACCAACACACTGGGTTAGAGACACAGACCAACACACTGGTTAGAGACACAGACCAACACACTGGAGACAGACCAACACACTGGGTTAGAGACACAGACCAACACAACTGGGTTAGAGACACAGACAAACACACTGGGTTATAGACACAGACCAACACACTGGGTTATAGAGACCAACACACTGGTTTAAAGACAGACCAACACACTGGGTTAGAGACACAGACCAACACACTGGGTTAAAGACACAGACCAACACACTGGGTTTAGAGACAGACCAACACACTGGGTTAGAGACACAGACCAACACTGGGTTATAGACACAGACACAACCAACACACTGGTTTAGAGACAGACCAACACACTGGGTTATAGACAGACCAACACACTGGACCAACACACTGGGTTAGAGACAGACCAACACACTGGGTTAGAGACACAGACCAACACACTGGGTTATAGACACAGACCAACACACTGGGTATAGAGACAGACCAACACACTGGTTTAGAGACCAACACACTGGGTTAGAGACACAGACCAACACACTGGGTTATAGAAAGACCAACACACTGGTCTAGAGACAGACCAACACACTGGGTTAAAGACACAGACCAACACACTGGGTTATAGACACAGACCAACACACACTGGTAAAGACACAGACCAACACACTGGGTTAGAGACAGACCAACACACTGGGTTAGAGACACAGACCAACACACTGGGTTAAAGAGACCAACACACAGACAGACCAACACACTGGGTTAGAGACACAGACCAACACACTGGGTTAAAGACACAGACCAACACACTGGGTTATAGAGACAGACCAACACACTGGTTTAAAGACACAGACCAACACACTGGGTTAGAGACACAGACAAACACACTGGTTTACTGGGTTAAAGACACAGACCAACACACTGGGTTAGAGACAGACCAACACACTGGGTTATATACACAGACCAAACACTGGGTTATATACACAGACCAACACACTGGTTTAGACACAGACCAACACACTGGTTAAAGAGACAGACCAACACACTGGGTTAGAGACACAGACCAACACACTGGTTAAAGACACAGACCAACACACTGGTTTAGAGACAGACCCAACACACTGGGTTAGAGACAGACCAACACACTGGGTTAAAGACACAGACCAACACACTGGGTTAGAGAAAGACCAACACACTGGGTTAGAGACACAGACCAACACACTGGGTTAGGAGACACAGACCAACACAATGGGTTATATAAAGACAAACATACTGGGTTTAGAGACAGACCAACACACTGGGTTAGAGACACAGACCAACACACTGGGTTATAGAAAGACCAACACACTAGAGACAGACCAACACACTGGGTTAACAGACCAACACACTGGGTTAGAGACACAGACCAACACACTAAAGACACAGACCAACACACTGGATTTAAAGACACAGACCAACACACTGGGTTATAAACAGACCAACACACTGGTTTAGAGACAGACCAACACACTGGGTTATATACACAGACCAACACACTGGGTTATACACAGACCAACACACTGGTTTAGAGACAGACCAACACACTGGTTTATACACAGACCAACACACTGGGTTATAGACAGACCAACACACTGGTTTAGAGACAGACCAACACACTGGGTTATATACACAGACCAACACACTGGGTTATATACACAGACCAACACACTGGGTTATATACACAGACCAACACACTGGGTTATAGACAGACCAACACACTGGTTTACTGGGAGACAGACCAACACACTGGGTTATATACACAGACCAACACACTGGTTTAGAGACAGACCAACACAATGGGTTATATAAAGACAACATACTGGTTTAGACAGACCAAACACACTGGGTTAGAGACACAGACCAACACACTGGGTTATAGAAAGACCAAACACACTGGTCTAGAGACAGACCAACACACACTGGGTTAGAGACACAGACACAGACCAGACCAACACACTGGTTAAAGACACAGACCAACACACTGGGTTTAGAGACAGACCAACACACTGGGTTAGAGACACAGACCAACACACTGGGTTAAAGACACAGACCAACACACTGGGATATAGAACAGACCAACACACTGGGTTAGAGACACAGACCAACACACTGGGTTATAGACACAGACCAACACACTGGGTTATAGACACAGACCAACACACTGGGTTATAGAAAGACCAACACACTGGTCTATAGACAGACCAACACACTGGGTTAGAGACACAGACCAACACACTGGGTTATAGAAAGACCAACACACACTGACAGACCAACACACTGGGTTATATACACAGACCAACACACTGGGTTAGAGACAGCCAACACACTGGGTTAGAGACACAGACCAACACACTGGGTTAGACACAGACACTGGTTTAGAGACCAGACCAACACACTGGGTTAGAGACACAGACCAACACACTGGGTTATAGACACAGACCAACACACTGGGTTATAGAAAGACCAACACACTGGTTAGAGACAGACCAACACACTGGGTTAGAGACAGACCAACACACTGGGTTAGAGACACAGACCAACACACTGGGTTAGAGACACAGACCAACACACTGGGTTATAGACACAGACCAACACACTGGGTTAGAGACAGACCAACACACTGGGTTTAGACACAGACCAACACACTGGTTTAAGACACAGACCAACACACTGGTTATATTAGAGAGACAGGCCAACACACTGGGTTAGAGACACAGACCAACACACTGGGTTAGAGACACAGACAACACACTGGTCTGAGAGACAGACCAACACACTGGGTTAGAGACACAGACCAACACACTGGGTTAGAGAAAGACCAACACACTGGTCTAGAGAGACCAACACACTGGGTTAAAGACACAGACCAACACACTGGGTTAAAGACACAGACCAACACACTGGGTTATAAACAGACCAACACACTGGTTTAGAGACAGACCAACACACTGGGTTATATACACAGACCAACACACTGGGTTATATACACAGACCAACACACTGGGTTATAGACAGACCAACACACTGGTTTAGAGACAGACCAACACACTGGGTTATATACACAGACCAACACAGACACAGACCAACACACTGGGTTATATACACAGACCAACACACTGGGTTATAGACAGACCAACACACTGGTTAGAGACAGACCAACACACTGGGTTATATACACAGACACTGGTTTAGAGACAGACCAACACACTGGGTTAGAGACACAGACCAACACACTGGGTTAAAGACACAGACCAACACACTGGTTTAGAGACAGACCAACACACTGGGTTAGAGACACAGACCAACACACTGGGTTAAAGACACAGACCAACACACTGGGATATAGAAAGACCAACACACTGGTCTAGAGACAGACCAACACACTGGGTTAGAGACACAGGACACAGACACCAACACACTGGGTTACTGGTCTAGAGACAGACCAACACACTGGGTTATAGAAAGACCAACACACTGGTCTAGAGACAGACCAACACACTGGGTTAGAGACACAGACCAACACACTGGGTTATAGAAAGACCAACACACTGGACTAGACAGACCAACACACTGGGTTAAAGACACAGACCAACACACTGGGTTAGAGACACAGACCAACACACTGGGTTAGAGACACAGACAGAAACACACTGGGTTAGAGACACAGACCAACACACTGGGTTAGAGACACAGACCAACACACTGGGTTAGAGACAGACCAACACACTGGGTTAAAGACACAGACCAACACACTGGGTTAGAGACACAGACCAACACACTGGGTTAGAGACACAGACCAAACACACTGGGTTAGAGACACAACCAACACACTGGGTTATAGACACAGACCAACACACTGGTTTAGAGACACAGACCAACACAATGGGTTATATAAAGACAAACATACTGGTTTAGAGACAGACCAACACACTGGGTTAGAAGACACAGACCAACACACTGGGTTATAGAACAGACCAACACACTGGTCTAGAGACAGACCAACACACTGGGTTAGAGACACAGACCAACACACTGGGTTAGAGACACAGACAAACACACTGGGTTAAAGACACAGACCAACACATTGGTTTAGAGACAGACCAACACACTGGGTTAGAGACACAGACCAACACACTGGGTTAAAGACACAGACCAACACACTGGGTTAGAGACACAGGCCAACACACTGGGTTAGAGACACAGAGAAACACACTGGGTTAGAGACACAGACCAACACACTGGGTTAGAGACACAGACCAACACAATGGGTTATAGACACAGACAAACACACTGGGTTATATACACAGACCAACACACTGGTTTAGAGACACAGACCAACACACTGGGTTAGAGACACAGACAAACACACTGGGTTAGAGACAGACCAACACTATGGGTTAAAGACACAGTCCAACACACTGGGTTATATACACAGACCAACACACTGGTTTAGAGACACAGACCAACACAATGGGTTATATAAAGACAAACATACTGGTTTAGAGACAGACCAACACACTGGGTTAGAGACAGACCAACACACTGGGTAAAGACACAGACCAATAGAAAGACCAACACACTGGTCTAGAGACAGACCAACACACTGGGTTAGAGACACAGGCCAACACAATGGGTTAGAGACACACAAACACACTGGGTTAAAGACACAGACCAACACACTGGTTTAGAGACAGACCAACACACTGGGTTAGAGACACAGACCAACACACTGGGTTAAAGACACAGACCAACACACTGGGATATAGAAAGACCAACACACTGGTCTAGAGACAGACCAACACACTGGGTTAGAGACACAGACCAACACAATGGGTTATAGACACAGACCAAACACACTGGACAGACCAACACATAGACACAGACCAACACACTGGGTTATAGAAAGACCAACACACTGGTCTAGAGACAGACCAACACACTGGGTTAGAGACACAGACCAACACACTGGGTTATAGAAAGACCAACACACTGGTCTAGAGACAGACCAACACACTGGGTTAAAGACACAGACCAACACACTTGGTTAGAGACACAGGCCAACACACTGGGTTAGAGACACAGAGAAACACACTGGGTTAGAGACACAGACCAACACACTGGGTTAGAGACACAGACCAACACAATGGGTTATAGAAAGACCAACACACTGGTCTAGAGACAGACCAACACACTGGGTTAGAGACACAGGCCAACACACTGGGTTAGAGACACAGACAAACACACTGGGTTAGAGACACAGACCAACACACTGGGTTAGAGACACAGACCAACACACTGGGTTAGAGACACAGACCAACACTATGGGTTAAAGACACAGTCCAACACACTGGGTTATATACAGACCAACACACTGGTTTAGAGACACAGACCAACACAATGGGTTATATAAAGACAAACATACTGGTTTAGAGACAGACCAACACACTGGGTTAGAGACACAGACCAACACACTGGGTTATAGAAAGACCAACACACTGGTCTAGAGACAGACCAACACACTGGGTTAGAGACACAGACCAACACACTGGGTTATAGAAAGACCGACACACTGGGTTAGAGACAGACCAGCACACTGGGTTATATACACAGACCAACACACTGGGTTATAGAAAGACCAACACGTTGGGTTAGAGACAGACCAACACACTGGGTTATAGACACAGACCAACACACTGGGTTATAGACAGAACGACACACTTGGTTATAGAAAGACCGACACACTGGGTTATAGACACAGACCAAGACAATGGGTTATAGACAGACCAACACACTGGGTTATAGAAAGACTGACACACTGGGTTATAGACACAGAACAACACACTGGGTTATAGACACAGACCAACACACTGGGTTATAGACACAGACCAACACACCGGGTAAGAGACAGACCAACACTCTGGGTTATAGACAGACCAACACACTGGGTTATAGACAGAACAACACATTGGGTTATAGACAGACCATCACACTGGGTTATAGACACAGACTAACACACTGGGTTATAGACACAGACCAACACACTGGGTTATAGAAATACAAACACACTGGTTTATAGACACAGACCAACACACTAGGTTAGAGACACAGACCAACACACTGGGTTATAGACACACACCAACACACTGGGTTATAGACACATACCAACACACTGGGTTATAGACACAGACCAACACACTGGGTTATAGACACACACCAACACACTGGGTTATAAACACAGACCAACACACTGGGTTTAGACACAGACCAACACTGGGTTATAGACAGACATGCTGGGTTTAGACACAGACCAACACACTGGGGTTAAAACACAGACACTGGGTTAGAACAGACCAACAAACTGGGTTATAGACACAGACCAAACACACTGGGTTAGAGACAGACCAACACACTGGGTTAGAGACACAGACCAACACACTGGGTTATAGACACAACATGCTGGGTTAGAGAAGACCAACACACTGGGTTATAGACACAGACCAACACACTGGGTTATAGACACAGACCAACACACTGGGTTATAGACACAGACCAACACACTGGGTTTAGACAGACCAACACACTGGTTATAGAAAGACCAACACACTGGGTTATAGACACAGACCAACACTGGTTTAGAGAACACACCACACACTGGGTTATAGACAGACCAACACACTGGTTTGGACAGACCTTACACTGGGTTAGAGACAGACCAACACACTGGGTTATAGACACAGACCAACACACTGGGTTATAGAAAGACAAATACACTGGTTAGAGACAGACCAACACACTGTTATAGACACAGGCCAACACACTGGGTTTAGAGACAGACCAACACACTGGGTTATATAGAGACAGACCAACACACTGGGTTATAGACACAGACCAACACACTGGGTTATAGACAGACCAACACACTGGGTTATAGACACAGACCAACACACTGGGTTATAGACACAGACCAACACACTGGGTTAGAGACAGACCAACACACTGGGTTAAAGACACAGACCAACACACTGGGTTATAGACAAACACACAGACCAACACACTGGGTTAGAGACACAGACCAACACACTGGGTTAAAGACACAGACCAACACACTGGGTTATGACAGACCAACACACTGGTTTAGAGACACAGACCAACACACTGGGTTAAAGACACAGACCAACACACTGGGTTAGAGACAGACAAACACACTGGGTCAGAGACAGACCAACACATGGGTTAAAGACACAGACCAACACACTGGGTTAAAGACACAGAGACATTGGTTTTATAGACAGACCAACACACTGGGTTAGAGACACAGACCAACACACTGGGTTAAAGACACAGACCAACACACTGGGATATAGAAAGACCAACACACTGGTCTAGAGACAGACCAACACACTGGGTTAGAGACACAGGCCAACACAATGGGTTATAGACACAGACAAACACACTGGGTTATAGACACAGACCAACACACTGGGTTATAGAAAGACCAACACACTGGTCTAGAGACAGACCAACACCCTGGGTTAGAGACACAGACCAACACACTGGGTTATAGAAAGACCAACACACTGGTCTAGAGACAGACCAACACACTGGGTTAAAGACACAGACCAACACACTGGGTTAGAGACAGGCCAACACACTGGGTTAGAGACACAGAGAAACACACTGGGTTAGAGACACAGACCAACACACTGGGTTAGAGACACAGACCAACACAATGGGTTATAGACACAGACAAACACACTGGGTTATATACACAGACCAACACACTGGTTTAGAGACACAGACCAACACACTGGGTTAGAGACACAGACAAACACACTGGGTTAGAGACAGACCAACACTACTGGGTTAAAGACACAGACCAACACACTGGGTTTAGACACAGACCAACACACTGGTTTAGAGACACAGACCAACACAATGGGTTATATAAAGACAAACATACTGGTTTAGAGACAGACCAACACACTGGGTTAGAGACACAGACCAACACACTGGGTTATAGAAAGACCAACACACTGGTCTAGAGACAGACCAACACACTGGGTTAGAGACACAGGCCAACACAATGGGTTAAAGACACAGACCGACACACTGGGTTAAAGACACAGACCAACACACTGGGTTATAGACAGACCAACACACTGGGTTAGAGACACAGACCAACACACTGGGTTAAAGACACAGACCAACACACTGGTTTGGGTTAGAGACAGACCAACACACTGGGTTATAGACACAGACCAACACACTGGGTTATAGACAGACCAACACACTGGGTTATAGAAAGACCAACACACTGGTTAGAGACAGACCAACACAGAGACACAGACCAACACACTGGGTTAGAGACAGACCAACACACTGGGTTAGAGACAGACAACACACTGGGTTTAGACACAGACCAACACACTGGTTTAGAGACAGACCAACACACTGGGTTAGAGACACAGACCAACACACTGGGTTAGAGACAGACCAACACACTGGTTAGAGACACAGACCAACACACTGGGTTAGAGACAGACCAACACACTGGTTAGAGACAGACCAACACACAGACACAGACCAACACACTGGGTTAGAGACACAGACCAACACACTGGGTTAAAGACACAACCAACACACACAGACCAACACACTGGGTTATAACAGACCAACACACTGGTTTAGAGACAGACCAACACACTGGGTTATAGACACAGACCAACACACTGGTTATATACACAGACCAACACACTGGTTATATAGACAGACCAACACACTGGTTTAGAGACAGACCAACACACTGGGTTATAGACACAGACCAACACACTGGGTTATATACACAGACCAACACACTGGTCTAGTTATATACACAGACCAACACACTGGTTTAGACACAGACCAACACACTGGGTTAGAGACAAACACACTGGGTTAGAGACAGACCAACACACTGGGTTAAAGACACAGACCAACACACTGGGTTATAGACACAGACCAACACACTGGTTTAGAGACACAGACCAACACACTGGGTTAAGACAAACAACAGACCAACACACACTGGTTTAGAGACAGACCAACACACTGGGTTAGAGACACAGACCAGACCAACACACTGGGTTATAGAAAGACCAACACACTGGTTATAGACACAGACCAAACACACTGGGTTAGAGACACAGACCAACACAATGGGTTATAGACACAGACCAACACACTGGGTTATAGACACAGACCAACACACTGGGTTAGAGACACAGACCAACACACTGGGTTAGAGACAGACCAACACACTGGGTTATAGACACAGACCAACACACTGGGTTAGAGACACAGACAAAACACAATGGGTTAGAGACAGACCAACACACTGGGTTAAAGACACAGACCAACACACTGGGTTTAGACCAACACACTGGTTATAGACAGACAAGACCACACTGGGTTTAGACACAGACCAGACAGACCAACACACTGGGTTTAGAAAGACCAACACACTGGGTTAAAGACACAGACCAACACACTGGGTTAGAGACACAGACCAACACACTGGGTTATAGACACAGACCAACACACTGGTTTAGAGACAGACCAACACACTGGGTTAGAGACACAGACCAAACACACTGGGTTATAGACAGACCAACACACTGGGTTATAGACACAGACCAACACACTGGGTTATAGACACAGACCAACACACTGGGTTATAGACACAGACCAACACACTGGGTTTAGACCAGACAAACACACTGGGTTAGAGACACAGACCAACACACTAGGTTAGAGACACAGACCAACACACTGGGTTATAGACACAGACCAACACACTGGAGTTAGAGACACAGACCAACACACTGGGTTATAGACACAGACCAACACACTGGGTTAGAGACAGACCAACACACTGGGTTATAGACACAGACCAACACACAGACACAGACCAACACACTGGGTTTAAAGACACTGGGTTATAGAACAGACCAACACACTGGGTTATAAAAGACCAACACACTGGGTTTAGAGACAGACCAACACACTGGGTTATAGACACAGACCAACACACTGGGTTATAGACACAGACCAACACACTGGGTTATAGACAGACCAACACACTGGGTTATAGAAAGACCAACACACTGGGTTATAGACACAGACCAACACACTGGGTTATAGACACAGACCAACACACTGGGTTATAGACACAGACCAACACACTGGGTTACTGGTTTAGAACAGACCAACACACTGGGTTATAGACACAGACACTGGTTTAGAGAAACACCAACACACTGGGTTACTGGGTTAAAGACACAGACCAACACACACAGACCAACACACTGGGTTATAGACAGACCAACACACTGGGTTAAAGACACAGACCAACACACTGGGTTAAGAAAGACCAACACACTGGTTTAGAGACAGACCAACACACTGGGTTATATACACAGACCAACACACTGGGTTATAGACACAGACCAACACACTGGGTTATAGACAGACCAACACACTGGCTTATAGACACAGACCAACACACTGGGTTATAGACACAGACCAACACACTGGGTTAGAGACAGACCAACACTCTGGGTTATAAAGACACCAACACACTGGGTTAGAGACACAGACCAACACACTGGGTTAGAGACACAGACCAACACACTGGGTTTAGACTGGTCTAGAGACAGACCAACACACTGGGTTAGAGACACAGACCAACACACTGGTTTAGAGACAGACCAACACACTGGTTACTGGGTTACACAGACCAACACACTGGGTTAAAGACACAGACCAACACACTGGGTCAGAGACAGACCAACACTATGGGTTAAAGACACAGACCAACACACTGGGTTTAGAGACAGACCAACACACTGGGTTATAGACACAGACCAACACACTGGGTTAAAGACACAGACCAACACACTGGGTTAAAGACAGACAACACACTGGGTTAGAGACAGACCAACACACTGGTTATATAGACACAGACCAACACACTGGGTTATATACACAGACCAACACACTGGGTTATAGACACAGACCAACACACTGGGTTATAGAACAGACCAACACACTGGTTTAGAGACAGACCAACACACTGGGTTAGAGACTGGTTTAGAGACAGACCAACACACTGGGTTAAAGACACAGACCAACACACTGGGTTAGAGACACAGACCAACACACTGGGTTAGAGACACAGACCAACACACTGGGTTAGAGACACAGACCAACACACTGGGTTAAAGACACAGACCAACACACTGGGTTATAGACACAGACCAACACACTGGTTTAGAGACACAGACCAACACACTGGGTTAGAGACACAGACAAACACACTGGGTTAGAGACAGACCAACACACTGGGTTAAGACAGACCAACACACTGGTTATAGACAGACCAACACACTGGGTTAGAGACACAGACCAACACACTGGGTTAGAGACAGACCAACACACTGGGTTAAAGACACAGACCAACACACTGGGTTATAGAACAGACCAACACACTGGTTTAGAGACAGACCAACACACTGGGTTATATGACACAGACCAACACACTGGGTTATAGACACAGACCAACACACTGGGTTATAGACACAGACCAACACACTGGGTTATAGACAGACCAACACACTGGTTATAGACACAGACCAACACACTGGGTTATAGACACAGACCAACACACTGGGTTAGGGAGACAGACCAACACACTGGGTTAGAGACAGACCAACACACTGGGTTAAAGACACAGACCAACACACTGGGTTATAGACACAGACCAACACACTGGTTTGACAGACCAACACACTGGGTTTAGAGACACAGACCAACACACTGGGTTAAAGACACAGACCAACACACTGGGTTATAGACACAGACCAACACACTGGGTTAGAGACACAGACCAACACACTGGGTTTAGAGACACAGACAAACACACTGGGTTAGAGACACAGACCAACACACTGGGTTAAGACACAGACCAACACACTGGGTTAGAGACACAGACCAACACACTGGGTTAAAGACACAGACCAACACACTGGGTTAGAGACACAGACCAACACTGGGTTAGAGACACAGACCAACACACTGGGTTAAAGACACAGACCAACACACTGGGTTATAGACAGACCAACACACTGGTTTATAGACAGACCAACACACTGGTTTAGAGACAGACCAACACAGACCAACACACTGGGTTATATACACAGACCAACACACTGGGTTATAGACAGACCAACACACTGGTTTAGAGACAGACCAACACACTGGGTTATATACACAGACCAACACACTGGGTTATATACACAGACCAACACACTGGGTTATATACACAGACCAACACACTGGTTTAGAGACACAGACCAACACACTGGGTTAGAGACACAGACAAACACACTGGGTTAGAGACAGACCAACACTACTGGGTTAAAGACACAGACCAACACACTGGGTTATAGACACAGACCAACACACTGGTTTAGAGACAGACCAACACAATGGGTTATATAAAGACAAACATACTGGTTTAGAGACAGACCAACACACTGGGTTAGAGACACAGACCAACACACTGGGTTATAGAACAGACCAACACACTGGTCTAGAGACAGACCAACACACTGGGTTAGAGACACAGACCAACACATGGGTTAAAGACACAGACCAACACACTGGTTAAAGACACAGACCAACACACTGGGTTATAGACAGACCAACACACTGGGTTAGAGACAGACCAACACACTGGGTTAGACACAGACCAACACACAGAAAGAACACACTGGGTTAGAGACAGACCAACACACTGGGTTAGAGACACAGACCAACACACTGGGTTATAGACACAGACAAACACACTGGGTTAGAGACAGACCAACACACTGGGTTAGAGACACAGACCAACACACTGGGTTAGAGACAGACCAACACACTGGGTTATAGACACAGACCAACACACTGGGTTAGACACAGACCAACACACTGGGTTATAGACACAGACCAACACACTGGGTTATAGACACAGACCAACACACTGGGTTACAGACCAACACAGACCAACACACACTGGTTTTAGAGACACAGACCAACACACTGGGTTAGAGACAGACCAACACACTGGGTTATAGACAGACAACACACTGGGTTATAGACACAGACACAACACACTGGGTTATAGACACAGACCAACACACTGGGTTATAGACACAGACCAACACACTGGGTTATAGACAGACCAACACACTGGGTTATAGACACAGACCAACACACTGGGTTATAGACAGACCAACACACTGGGTTATAGACAGACCAACACACTGGGTTATAGACACAGACACAACACACTGGGTTATAGACACAGACCAACACACTGGTTTAGAGACACAGACCAACACACTGGGTTATAGACACAGACCAACACACTGGGTTTAGACACAGACCAACACACAGACTGGTCTAGAGACAGACCAACACTGGGTTATAGACACAGACCAACACACTGGGTTATAGACACAGACCAACACACTGGGTTATAGACACAGACCACACTGGGTTAGAGACAGACCAACACACTGGGTTATAGACACAGACCAACACACTGGGTTATAGACACAGACCAACACACTGGTCTAGAGACAGACCAACACACTGGGTTAGAGACACAGACCAACACACTGGGTTAAAGACACAGACCAACACACTGGTTATAGAGACAGACCAACACACTGGGTTATAGACACAGACCAACACACTGGTTTAGAGACAGACCAACACACTGGGTTATAGACACAGACCAACACACTGGGTTATAGACAGACCAACACACTGGTTTAGAGACAGACCAACACACTGGGTTATATACACAGACCAACACACTGGGTTATAGACACAGACCAACACACTGGGTTATATACACAGACCAACACACTGGGTTAGACACAGACCAACACACTGGTTTAGAGACACAGACCAACACACTGGGTTAGAGACACAGACAAACACACTGGGTTATATAAAGACAAACATACTGGTTTAGAGACAGACCAACACACTGGGTTAGAGACACAGACCAACACACTGGGTTATAGAACAGACCAACACACTGGTCTAGAGACAGACCAACACACTGGGTTAGAGACACAGACCAACACAATGGGTTATAGACACAGACAAACACACTGGGTTAAAGACACAGACCAACACACTGGGTTAAAGACACAGACCAACACACTGGGTTATAAACAGACCAACCACTGGTTTAGAGACAGACCAACACACTGGGTTATAGACACAGACCAACACACTGGGTTATATACACAGACCAACACACTGGGTTATAGACAGACCAACACACTGGTTTAGAGACAGACCAACACACTGGGTTATATACACAGACCAACACACTGGGTTATATACACAGACCAACACACTGGGTTATATACACAGACCAACACACTGGGTTATATACACAGACCAACACACTGGGTTATATACACAGACCAACACACTGGTTTAGAGACACAGACCAACACACTGGGTTAGAGACAGACCAACACTATGGGTTAAAGACACAGTCCAACACACTGGGTTATATACACAGACCAACACACTGGTTTAGAGACACAGACCAACACAATGGGTTATATAAAGACAAACATACTGGTTTAGAGACAGACCAACACACTGGGTTAGAGACACAGACCAACACACTGGGTTATAGAAAGACCAACACACTGGTCTAGAGACAGACCAACACACTGGGTTAGAGACACAGGCCAACACAATGGGTTATAGACACACACAAAAACACTGGGTTAAAGACACAGACCAACACATTGGTTTAGAGACAGACCAACACACTGGGTTAGAGACACAGACCAACACACTGGGTTAAAGACACAGACCAACACACTGGGATATAGAAAGACCAACACACTGGTCTAGAGACAGACCAACACACTGGGTTAGAGACACAGGCCAACACAATGGGTTATAGACACAGACAAACACACTGGGTTATAGACACAGACCAACACACTGGGTTATAGAAAGACCAACACACTGGTCTAGAGACAGACCAACACACTGGGTTAGAAACACAGACCAACACACTGGGTTATAGAAAGACCAACACACTGGTCTAGAGACAGACCAACACACTGGGTTAAAGACACAGACCAACACACTGGGTTAGAGACACAGGCCAACACACTGGGTTAGAGACACAGAGAAACACACTGGGTTAGAGACACAGACCAACACACTGGGTTAGAGACACAGACCAACACAATGGGTTATAGACACAGACAAACACACTGGGTTATAGACACAGACCAACACACTGGGTTATAGAAAGACCAACACACTGGTCTAGAGACAGACCAACACACTGGGTTAGAGACACAGGCCAACACACTGGGTTAGAGACACAGACAAACACACTGGGTTATAGACACAGACCAACACACTGGGTTAGAGACACAGACCAACACACTGGGTTAGAGACACAGACCAACACACTGGTTTAGAGACACAGACCAACACAATGGGTTATATAAAGACAAACACACTGGTTTAGAGACAGACCAACACACTGGGTTAGAGACACAGACCAACACACTGGGTTAGAGACACAGACCAACACACTGGTCTAGGACAGACCAACACACTGGGTTAGAGACACAGACCAACACACTGGGTTAGAGACACAGACCAACACACTGGTCTAGAGACAGACCAACACACTGGGTTAGAAACACAGACCAACACACTGGGTTAGAGACACAGACCAACACACTGGGTTAAAGACACAGACCAACACACTGGGTTAAAGACACAGACCAACACACTGGGTTATAAACAGACCAACACACTGGTTTAGAGACAGACCAACACACTGGGTTATATACACAGACCAACACACTGGGTTATATACACAGACCAACACACTGGGTTATAGACAGACCAACACACTGGTTTAGAGACAGACCAACACACTGGGTTATATACACAGACCAACACACTGGGTTATATACACAGACCAACACACTGGGTTATATACACAGACCAACACACTGGGTTATAGACAGACCAACACACTGGTTTAGAGACAGACCAACACACTGGGTTATATACACAGACCAACACACTGGTTTAGAGACAGACCAACACACTGGGTTAGAGACACAGACCAACACACTGGGTTAGAGACAGACCAACACTATGGGTTAAAGACACAGACCAACAGACTGGTTTAGAGACACAGACCAACACACTGGGTTAGAGACAGACCAACACTATGGGTTAAAGACACAGACCAACACACTGGGTTATATACACAGACCAACACACTGGTTTAGAGACACAGACCAACACACTGGGTTAGAGACACAGACAAACACACTGGGTTAGAGACAGACCAACACTATGGGTTAAAGACACAGACCAACACACTGGGTTATATACACAGACCAACACACTGGTTTAGAGACACAGACCAACACAATGGGTTATATAAAGACAAACATACTGGTTTAGAGACAGACCAACACACTGGGTTAGAGACACAGACCAACACACTGTGTTAGAGACAGACCAACACGCTGTGTTATAGACACAGACCAACACACTGCGTTAGAGACAGACCAACACACTGGGTTACAGACACAGACAAACATACTGGGTTATAGACAACGACCAACACACTGGGTAATAGACAACGACCAACACACTGGTTTAGGGACAGACCAAGACACTGGATTATAGACAGAACAACACATTGGGTTATAGACAGACCATCACACTGGGTTATAGACACAGACTAACACACTGGGTTATAGACACCGACCAACACACTGGGTTATAGAAAGACAAACAGACTGGTTTATAGACACAGACCAACACACTAGGTTAGAGACACAGACCAACACACTGGGTTATAGACACACACCAACACACTGGGTTATAGACACAGACCAACACACTGGGTTATAGACACAGACCAACACACTGGGTTATAGACACATACCAACACACTGGGTTATAGACACAGACCAACACACTGGGTTATAGACACACACCAACACACTGGGTTATAGACACAGACCAACACACTGGGTTATAGACACAGACCAACATGCTGGGTTATAGAAAGACCAACATGCTGGGTTATAGAAAGACCAACAAACTGGGTTATAGACACAGACCAACACACTGGGTTATAGACACAGACCAACACACTGGGTTATAGACAGACCAACACACTGGGTTATAGAAAGACCGACACACTGGG